>NW_016168255.1:2683-19655 GCF_001687245.7 Rhagoletis zephyria | reverse complement strand
AAGCCCATTTATGTATGAAGACCAAAGAAAATATTCGTAAAACTATATCACCAACACTCGCGCATACGCAAACGCCTGGCGCAATTGATTTTCTTTTTACAGAACAAAAATTTGAGCTTAAAATTTTCAGTGCATGTACGGACATACATACATATACATAGTTATAAACAACTGAGACTTAATAGCTAGCCCAGAGCTGAAAGCACAAAAAAAAACAATAATTTACAACAAAACTGTATTGGCAACAGCGACATAATTTGCCAATGTCTAGGGAAAAATTGCCTCCTATTAAAAGTTGTGCAACTTCGATATGAAACGAAACTCTGCTTGTATGCTCATTTGTGGCACACAAATGAAATATTATCCATTTGCACGATAAGAATTTGTAATTTACTTGTACGTACATACATATGTATGAGCTTATAGCAATATGTACGTGCATATATGTATACAAATGTATATGTTTATGTGCATGTGTCTGTACATTCACATATCACTAGCTGTCATAAGTAAAATGTATACATTAGAAGCTAATAAAATGGACTGTCGGCATGTGTTTTCATAGAAAATGAACTCGATACTTTCCGTAACAGGACACTGACAATGAATGCTTTGACTGATTAAAAGTGGCTTAAGGGAAGAGAAATGTAATAAAGTGGTCATATGCAGTGTTTTGTCAGTTGTAGGTTGGTATATTGGTATTGCCGAGCATTTTATTTGTTCACATGCAAGTAATAGTAATTTGTTATTGCTAAGGAAAAACTACACACGCGTAACAAACAGGTTATCAAGAGAATCTAAAAGCATAGACAGACGGCTGATTGGGAAAGTGGTTAAGGAAGTAGCGAATTTTTCATTCCAGGTCATAAAGCATCAGTGTACAAAATTTAATTTTCAAATAGTTGGCAACACTCTTCATAAATATCTTCGAAATTAAGCTCTCCTAAACCTTTTTTCGTTTGACATCTGTACTTATTAGCTCTGATCCAATACTTTTCGTGTGTAAAAACCTGTAAAAATGTCAAACAGCAAAATTACTCTCTGAAGTGAGAGTAAAATGTGAGTAACAACAAAAAGTACGGTAACAAAAAAAAGCATTTTCCCTGTAAACATGTCAACCAGTGATCGCCTGACACTTTTCATGATTTTACCAGAAGAAAAAGTTCGGGTAAAATCTTGCAACTTTGGAGAAATTTGGAGTACGGGATAATTTTTCCTGTAACTTCCTGCTTGAAAAAAATAAAACTTTAACAGAAAAAAAAATTAAAAAAAAAGTTCTGTGGCAAATTTTTGGATTTGTACTGAAGCCTGTTCTGTTACAAAAAAAAAATAAAAATCAAGTTACTGATGAAGAAAATAGAGAAAAGCATAGTACTTAGGTGTACGCGGCGTATGAGAAACATTCTTTCGTGCTCAATTTTCATACAAATAATATTGCGCATTTTTATTTAATCACTCATTATTTCGTATTTATCCATCGATTTTCTTCATCAGTAGCTGGAATTTTATTTTTTTTTTTATTTTTTTTTTTTTGTACCAGAACAGGCTTTAGTACAAATGCAAAAATTTGGCACAGAACTTTTTTTTTTAATTTTTCTTCTGTGAAAGTTTGATTTTTTTTAATTTTTTCATTAAAAACTACAAAAAGGTGGAATGATTAATTGATTTGTCAGAAACTATACGCCCTATCCAATAGTGATATATATACGGTTTATGGAGAAGAATTTCATTGGCTTTCATTTCCGTATTTTATATTAAAATTTTTAAATTGATTCGTAAGATATACGTGATTAAAAGGAACCAATTTTTGCTTTAAGCTGAAGAACGGTAAATTGCAAATATCACGAAAAAGTATGTATTGAAAAAAAATTAACTTGATTTTCGGAATCACCGGGCAATTCTACATAGGAATTGGATAGTGGCGTCTGGAGCACAATTTTGCTGTAAACCAGTGTTAATGATGGCAAGTATAATTCACTTGGAAAATTTCTATAACACTACTACTAAATACTTAAGTCAACATATAGCAGCTGAAGTTTATACTTCGGACGTTGTCCTTTGATGAGATTATACCCCCCTACTGGACTACTGCAGATGCTATCTGTCTTTGTCGGCCATAACTAAACAGAAAGCAAAAGCTCTGTGTAGTTATTTTTTGGTGATCCTGATGATGTAAAATCAGTAGATATTACGAAATTATACATTATTTTGGAGAGCACTTTTATCATTTTAGGAGGGACGTAGATAACTCCAGTGACCATCCGTCCATTATTTGAAAAAAAAAAACAAAAAAAAAACAATTATGTCATTAATTCTAGTCTTTTATTATTTTTAAATGTTATTAAAATAAGGAACGCTTTGTGTTTTTAATTTTTTAAGCCGTCCCTTACATCATCTCTGGATATCTCCAAGAATTTATTAAACTCTAGAGGCCGTTTTCTCAAGCATCTTTTAAAATTTGTCTGGCCTTTGACACACAAATTTTATCAAACAATGAGCTTGAGAGGCAGATAAGTCTAAAAAACTACTTAAAGGAAGGACCAGAAATCGAAAATGAAAGGCAAAATGAAAAAAAAATAATAATTTCTACCTGTGTTTACCAGGCAGTGCTACACAAACTTTTAGTTTTGTTCATTTTTTGGAGCTCCTATGCTTCACAGTGTAATACAATTAACCAGTCTTATTTTTAGGTTCCTGTTTGACTAATGGTTTTTTTACATTTTTATTTTTAAACACCAAAGATTCAAAAAGTGTAACGCTCCGTTATGTTAGAAAATGTGTCGCTAAAATCTAAGCAAAGTTCTATTCTATGTAGTCCACAAATGCCAAAGTCGCTCAAACGAAGGGAATTTCGCTGTTTTGCGTTTCGCGCGACCAGTTTTCACGTAGGCAAGGCACGAATCGTGCAGCACAACATTTCCATAAAAAAAGCTTAGGATTTACACGTCGGAATTTAAGTTTTACTTCACCGAATCAAAACAGGAAACGCCTGTCTGAGGATGCAAAACCTTTCATAAAAACGTTATGAAATAATGATGCAATAGATAGCTAAAAAAGTATGCAGTCTCTCAGCGCACCACGTCCGGGTAAAAAATGTCTTTCGCCTTGCAAATATCGTTGAGTTTTTGTGTAGCCTTAATTTTGTGTTAATATAGGTTGCAAGAAAAGTGTTGAAATTGTTAGCCTTGTAAAACGTACCATTTAAACAAAAAATTTTAACTATATTGTTACCTTAATATATAAAGGCCCTAACCCGTTTTCTTTAAAAACTCAGCTTTGTACAAAGTTCGGTAGATTACTCACTAGAGGCGTTATGGAATTTAAAGATACATCAATAAACCAAAGACTGAGAACTGCGTTTACAAAATGTTACGTATACGCACTGTAGCACCTCAACATATGCTTTGTATGCTGGATTTCTGCAGGTGTCAGGTTTAACGTAAACGAAACTGTAAGTTTTCAAATTTCGGATTACATGCATCAATATACTAGGTATGTACATTAGTGTGGAGCGAAAATAAAAAATCTTTCGTTTCGATATTCGAATAGCAGAGGATAGTTGCCCTTTGGACGTAAATAGAACCCCTAGGAACTGAAATTTTGCGATTTTAGTAAATTCTTAACAAATAATGTATCGAAATCATTTTTAGAAAAATGGCCGATTAAATCTTAGAATGACAAAGTTGAAAGTAGCTAAGATTTACACTTAATTTTTAATAACGTTTATTGATTTTTTTTTAGGTGTTGCTCATTTTCTTCACATTAAAACATTGTCCAACATATCGATCCCTAATCGCCAAAAATCGTAAGCGACATTTTTTTTATTCTATTTTTTTATGCAGAATTGCATCTAAATGCTCTACGGGCATTTCTGCATCAAAAAGAACATATTCAAGTGCATGCAGGTGCAATATATTGCATGTTTGTAGATCCGCGATGCGCACTGCGTTGCCCGCGGGCAAAGGTCTTTTAAGCTTTCTATATATCTCTGCCCATCGCTGGTGTAGATGTATTTTAATTGGGTAACTGACACGCACCATCAGCGATTATAAAATTTCAAGTTGTATTTATAGTTTCTTATTTATAAAATATAATGATTTAGTCTAAGATAACCAGTAACTTAAAATTAATTCTCCTCGATAGCGAATATAGGGCATATAGAATCCCTCCACTTAATCCCAGATACGTACACTGGTACACAGACGGTTCAAGGATGCAGGACAAAGCATATGCAGGTATTTTCGGGCCCGGCACTTTCCCATAGGCAAATGGATCAGGGTGTTTCCGGCTGAAGTATTGGCTATCTTAAGCTATACCAAATTAACCTTGAAAAGGGTTTTAAGGGCACCTTGCTTGTTATCTTCTAAGATAGCCATACAGCCAGCTATACGGGCCCTTTCAAGCAGGATCATGAAATCCCAGCTGGTTAGAGGCTGCTTTGACACGCTACAAATTTTGGCAGTCGCAGTAAGGCTACCAGGCCACTGTGGAGTTGAAAGCAATGAGCTCGATGACGAGTTGGGATCTGAACCATTCTACAGTGCAAGTTGGTCCTATTTGAGAGCCATAATTACTATGTGGGTACACTCTGAGTGCAGTAAATATTGGCGCTGGGGGGTCATATCGAGCCCTAACCGCCAAAATAACGTAAGCCACATTTTTTTCAAAATTTTCTTTTTGATGCAGAAATGCATCTAGATGCTCTAGGAATATTTCTGCATCAAAAAGAAAACTTTGAAAAAAATGTCGCTTACGTTATCTTGGCGGTTACGGCTCGATATACATACACGACAGGCTCTCAGGCGATCAGTAAAATGAGGAGACTCAAGAAGCGAAGGAATGAAATTTCCCCGCGCCCTTTCAAGTCTATAGGAATAAGTTGAGCAGATCGCAAATTTATATGGCTTTGTTCATAATAAATAGTTAGATAAGATTTTTCTGGGATATGAATCCTTGCGGTCACTCTTTTATCGCTTATCATTCTTAGATAATTTTATCCATAATAAAGGCTTCTTAGTGCTGTTATTTTTACTCATTAATAAAGGCAGCATGCTGCCAGCTCATAGATCTCGCGCTTTTGGCATCGCTAAAAGGCGTCTGCTGACCAGCAGCTGTAACTAAAATAACGACGCTCGCAGCACTTGCTCAACGGGGAAAATAACGCTTAAATAAGACGCAAAAACAACAACAACATAAAATTAACTATGACATAGTAAGTGCGTATTTAAGTGCACATTAAGTGTATAATTTACAGCTACAGCACTCAGCCTATCGACCGCGACCTTGCGATAATCGCCACAACAGCTGAGGTAGTCGCCAGCAGTGCCAAGTGTGTGTGTGTGTGTGTGTGGAACTTTATAACCATTGGCTTATTATCTGCTGCCACTGCTTCTGTGTGCGCTGCTTAAAATTTTGGCAGATATTTATGTGCAATAAATTAAGGCCAAGTTGGCGAAATAGTCGCCGCATTCTTTTGTAATCGCATGTGATACAAAAAGTGAAGGAAGTATAAAGGGTATCCATAATTTACACCTAATTACCTGCCACAATTGTTCACTTAACCGACGTACTTTATTCTGTTTTGCTTGGAATACATTTTACTATTGAGGTTTATTTTTAATATTTTATTTTTGTCTTGAGAGTCAAAAGCAGTTTTATGAAAAATTTACTGAAACGGTCATTAGAACAAAACCTGAAATCTCATTTAGAAGAAACTACATCGTTGGGTTTACTAAATGGGAAGAGTAGTAGACGAAGACCTAATTTTGAAGTGAAACTTTTTTAGTGGCGGTTGGTTGGTTGGGAGTAAATTGTCAAATTCAGGGGAACTCGCACACGGAAGTGGTGCAACGGAAATGGGGCAACGGAAGTGATTCTTGAGTGTATGGTACTAATTTATTTAGGTTTAAGAAAAAGTAAAGGTGAGTACGTACTTAGATAAAGAAAATCATTATCATAGTAGGAAAGTGTTTCCTAAAAAGGCCGGACAGGGTGCTGACGAAATTCCTTCTCAGACAGATACATACATATGTATGTATATGTTATCACCGTAAGTTTCATCGACACCTCGCATGGAAAATATGGATGGTACAGACAATTTTTTCTGCACCTGTCCATTCAGCGCCAGACTGAGATGGTGCCTTTTTGGGCCAAATCTCTTTAGACTTGGCAAAGTAGGAATATACTTTTTCCGAATAAGCTAATTTGATACAAGAAGTTTGAAAAAATAGGAATCGTTCTATATCCTTTATACTTCTTCTTTATGTTCTAAAAGCATTGTTGTCCTAGTGTTCTGCCCGGTTGCTTAGAAAATAGATTTTGGGTTTTCCAGCCTACCACAAGTCCAATTCAAGCCATTTCTAATTTTGAAGTTTACACCAATACCAACTAAATGATCCGTAAGCCAAGGAACTTCTTTAAATTTTAACACTGTGCTCAGCTACTGATAAAAGTATTCATGAAAGCTTATCTCGTCATTTAAAATTCCAAAGTTAATGGGAGCCTTTATCTGAACACAATAACAACATTTGTTAATCACTAAGCCTCTTATATTTAGCATCATCTGGGTTACTTGAACTCAGCCATTGAGCTTACTATTGAATTAAATAACACCTGAGCGTAATAATTTAACATTTTTTGCTACCAAAACAACGTGCATTCCATGGTAGTCATTTACACTAAAAATCTCTTTTACTCATTCCCAAAAAAATAAAAACATATAAACATGCTTACCTATTTCTAAAGTGTTGAACATTTACCACCTTAAAGCTTTGTTCCTCTTTTTATACGGGGAATAAATACATTTTATGGCAAGGATATTGGCAGAAAATTGTTGTTGGACAAATACTAAACCGTACATCTAAAAAATGTGTGTACATTTGCAAGTTAAATACGTGAAGACCGCTGCCATAGTAAGAACAATGTAAAAAAAAGGTCAGCTTAATAGGGCAAATGAAAAATTGTTAATTGCCATACTTAAACACCTGGGCTGACTGCTCACCCACCCCAAGAGACTAAAAGCTGAAGTGGTGTCGTTGAGTGTAGTTAGTAATGCGCGTTGAACAAATGTGGCTGCAAAGACTCTAAAGCACACGGTTAATGATGGTCAGTTTCTGGTGCAAACGAAAAAAGGAGGCCATATGGTAAAAATTAAATGAAGGACATTTGTTGTTCCGCTTATTAATAGAAGTCATAAGCAGGGCCGAAAAAAATAAGCAAGAAAAAATAAATTTTAAGCGCTTAGAAAACCATGTTATTAAACATTGGTTAATATGCTTACAAATATGCTCGAAAAACAACAGAAAAGAATACAGTTTAGTATTTTGCTTTTTTCACTTTATTTGAAGGATTGCATGATATTCTCAAATAATTATGATCTGTTCTGGTAGTTTAACAGCGTCAACTATACTTTTATATCATACACCAGCGATGGGCAGAGAGAGCTTTTCCTCAGCACGCGCCTATACAAAATGAATAGAAAGCTTAACCGAGCTTTACCCGCGGGCAAGGCAGTGTCCATCACTGTTATACACATACCACATACGCATAGTTAATGTGACCAACTATTTCATAGCTCAAAGAGGTACGGGTTTGGTTGGGTTAAGTTAACGACGCGAGCTGATTAACGAAATTTCGAATGCAGCTAATTTCGATCCCTGAGAGCTCAGTGTTTGTTCAGAAGTGCGAGCCAAAATGCTTCCAACTTAGCCTCGTGAAGTTTGGACAGTCTAAAAGAAATTCTGGAGCAGATTCCACTTCATCTTCCTCACCGCATAAATACCAATCGCGCAATGGCCTGTCAGAACCCCTATCACTAGCCCTTGAGAGGTAACGTGTTTTAAAGTGCCCTATAAAAACATTTGCTGCAGTAGAGAAACGTCTTTTTTTCATTTTTTATGTCACAAAAGTACGCGGTTTCCTTTAGTCTAATAGCAGTTCATGCTGCGACAATTCAGAGAAGGGGTCCTTGAAACAATATAGGCTTAAATCTGGTTTCCTAGGGCAAAGAATTAATTTGGGCGAGAGACCCCACCATTTACCGATAGCTCCCCTAAAATCCCCAGGAGAAACATGAGGGCCTTCGGCGACACTGACTACCCTCCAAACCTTGGGGATGTACCCGGTCCTCACGCAGTTCGCATAAATAGGACCCAACCAATTGCACGACATTTTAATGGCTTGAACGAATTTATCATCCAGAAGATCGGAGAAGTACAGGACCTGGGGAGAGATTCTGTAACCAGTTAGCGACAACTTTCGAATCGCTATCCCACTTTTTGACGCAAACACATTTATAACATCAAAAAGTGCGATCGCGATCTGAAAATTGTCGCTTACTGATTACAGAACCTCACTCCTGAAGTACGAAATATGTGTTGAACAGTTTTGGCTATATTTCATTTGTTAATTTAATATTTAACATTTTTTTTATAAATGTGTAGCTCAATATACATATAACACCTTGGGGCAGGCAATTTTGTACAAAAAAATATTAATATATTCGCCAAATCAAAGGGCCAAATGTAATAAAATTTTGTTCTTAATTTTTCTCTCTGACGTCAGGATTTTTTAAAAGAACTTTAAAATTTGAAGCATATGAGTAATTCAATGCAATATACTTAAAAAACTAGTATGGGTATCAAATGAAGGCGAAGATTCTGTAGAGTTAAATCACATTACATTATTTGGTGCGTCAGGGACGGGTAGGTATTGAAAATACACTTTTATAATTTTATCCTCGAATATCATTGAAATTTTTCAATTCTTATTTTAGAAAAAATTATGTTTTAAGGACTCTCTGTATTAGCTCAAAAACATAGAATAGATTAAAGGGGTATTTTCAATTCCTACTCGTCCTTATGAACAAAAAAAAATAATATTTCATTTGGTACCCATACTTTTGTTTTACATTGCACTGAATTTTTTAAAATAAATTTTGGAATTAACCATATTTTTGAAATTATAACGTGCCCTACCCGCCAAAATAACATAAGCGACATTTTTTTTTTTAATTTTCGTTTTGATGCAGAAATGCATTTCGATACCCTAGGTATATTTCTGCTTCAAAAAGAAAATATTGAAAAAAATGCCGTTTACGTTATTTTGGCGGTTCGGGCTCGATAAAGCCTTTAAAAAAAAATCATGACGTCAGAGAAATGCCCATTTTTATGCAGTTAATTATGTGTAGTATGAGGTAGACTTTTATAAAAAAAATTAAATTTCAGGTAAACAAAAGGAATGTAGGTAAAACTGGTCGAATTAAGGCGCTTCTTTTATTTCTGCCACCAGTATTATGAAATTCTTTCAACCAGAAAATACATTTTTTTATTTAATTTTTTTTTGCGACGTACCTTAAATTACTTTATCAGATATGTACACACTAAGGTATTATTAAATGCATATAAATTTAATTACTGTCTTTCGTGTTGTAACTTATGAAATAATTTTCACTATAAAATAAAAGTACGTTTCAAACTCATTTACTTATTATTTGTTATATGGAAGGAGAGCTTCGCCAACCATATTGATGCATTTTTTTCAAGGTAAGTCATTGAAAAATAATAAATACCTAAATCCCGGGACTGATCCAGGGATTGAACCAACGACATCCCGAAAATCCCGGGAAGAATTGCAGCGGAGCGTAAAATCGAGAATAAGAGAAAACTAGCAGAAAAAGTTATTGAACACAAAACTTGTAAAAACTTGCAAGTGAACAGTTCTTGCACTATTTTGACACATTTTTACCATTTATAAGTGCTTATATGTAAATACACGTACTTACACGGTTAGTAGTACATCATTCATATTTTGATTTCCACTCATTTTACTTTTGTTTCAACAAATGGCGGCTTTTGACATTTATCCTTGTTCTTCTTGTGCTAGATAATTGCTGCTAGTAAAAATTTCACTAGCAAGAATTTGCTGTTCTCACGTGTTATTACGCTCTCGATTCAGTGCTCTCTTGTAAATTTTTTAGGTATTATACACTTTTCCAGTAAAAATTTTAAAGTTCCAGTACAAATTAGTACTGACTTTTTGTTACTATAAACACCAATATGAATGTGAACGAACGAGGTATTTCAACCAATTGTCACTATTCACTTTGGTGGCCCAATTCCACACTCAAACCATCCGCGTTAAACAAAGTATCCACATACATATGTATGTATAAAAATAAAATTTTAACTACGTACCAGTGATGTCTTATTAAGTTATGACAGCTTAAACATAAGGACTACCTTAATACGAGGGTGGCCTCAGAAGTACCCGACCTAACAATGAAAACAGAAAAATTTTGGATAAAAATATATTTATTTTTCAACATAATCTCCTTTCAACTCTAAACACTTTTCCCAGCGATGCTCAATAAGTTCGATACCCTTTTTATAATAAGAACTGTCTTGCTCCTCAAAATAGCCATTAACTGCCGACATCAATTCTTCATCGTTAGAAAATCTTTGACCACGAAGCCATTTTTTGAAGTTGAGGAACAGAAAATAGTCCCAGGGGGCGAGGGAGGTAGCAATTCAAACATTAATTCATTAATATTCCCTAAACACTCAATTGAAACCTCTTCACGACACTCTTTTTGGTCGAGTGTGAGCAAATGCGGCATCCATCTTGGACACAGCCTCATTTCGAAATCTTCACATAATATACGATGTACCGTACTTTTTGAAATGCCTACTATATCTGCTAGCTCACGCACTTTCGGCCGACGATCATCCATTACCGCTTTGTGGATTTTCTTCACCATTTCGGGAGTCGTCACCTCATTTGGTCGACCACTGCGATGCTCGTATTGGCAACTCGTACGGCCTCGCTTAAACTCTGCTACCCAATATTTTACTGTTGTAAACGAGTATTGTATCACATAACGATGACCAACTTTCTCCGTTTTCACAAATTCACTGAAAACGTTCTCTATTGACGGCTGCCAAGCGGCGGCTAAACAACGTGGCGTCTTCAAACTTGAAACATATGCTTTATAAATTATGTACTTCTTAAGTGATTCACAGTGATTTTTTTCAAACAACTACCGCCATCTCTAGGTTAGGCCGCGTACTTTTGGGACCACCCTCGTACATACGTCTCAAATATGTATGTACATACAATCATTGAAATGCATATTTAATTACCGTCATTGCCGTGTATCACTTTAATTGGTTTACTTTCTTTGCTCTGGATTTCGCTTGTTTTCAATTCTTTTCACTTTACCTAATTAAGACACCTATCCAATGGCGCTATTTTATTTCAATTAAAAAACAAAAAGCCTACTTAAGCCACGTTTTATATTTTATTTATAAATTTCACGCTGAGGTCAAGTTTTTGCCCATTCGATTGTTGTTGGATAACTGTGGGACACTGTAGCCGATGTAGGTCATACAATGGCAGAGAAGATGACCGAAATTAATTTCAATTAAAATTAAGTTTACAACGGAATGTGCAACAAATTGGCTTTTCATTTATGTATTTTATTATGTGACATAGACAATAGTACTGCTGGGCATAATTATATACGTACATACTACCTTTTCCACACTTTGCAATGAATGAGCATAAAACTTGTATTGTCTGGAAAAGGAATTTAGTACAAAAGATTGAGTGCGCTGGCACTAGCAGCATGCTTTATCATTTATTTTATTGAGTTTAAATTCTTAACTAGAAAGTGGCGTTAAATTGTGAGACAGCATGAAAACAATGCACACTGTTAATTGAAGGAGAAGCTTGATCAAATACTTGGCAAAATGTGCATAGCCATGTCATTATAGGCAGAGAAGAGAAGGCAGCAAATCACTTAGTTAACGCGGCCAAGGACGCTATATTTGAAAATACTTTTTCTTGATTACAGGCTTTCTTTTATAAGCTTATCGTTAAGGCGTCTTGCGAGGTCCCTTTTTGAATGATATTTAGATTATTTGCTTCTAGGTGTGGTGATCCTAAGAAGCAAAATCTGAACTTAATAAGGCTTTGCAGTGTAATGTAATATGCTGTGCTGTTCCTGGGTAATTTAAATAAGTTAACTTTAACAGGTGCCTCAATACCTTGCAGTGGTCAGTAAAAAGACGGGCAAGAGTTTCAATTATGCCTCTTACAATTCCAAAAGACAGCTTCAGTCTTTTTTGTTGGCATTTCCGAGAAGATGGGCTGATCCTGCATACCACCTTGCCTATTTCTCTAGTAATGTTGCACTTCATCATTATCCATATACAATAATTTTACCTAACGGAGTTCCCTGGTAGACAAATGAAATGCAGGTTGCACCCGTGAACCCTAGTACACCCCGTTTCTTGCCGAGAATATCTGCAACTTTATTGGATTAAGCCTGATTCCTGGATCGCCTTGTGTATTATCCAATTAGAGAAAGAAAAATGCCCGGATATGTAATGTTAAATCTCGGAAAACAAAGCTCCGCGAAACTATGGCACAGGTCTTCGTCTTGTTCCATAATCCGGGCAGTGAATGGATGTATAAGCTTCTTATTCTCCTAATTGTCCTCTAAGAGAAGTCTTCTTGTAAACATTAAAGCCCCTTCATAGATAACAATGTACAGTGGGGGCATAACCATTGCACTAGTGCTTCTCACGCAGGGTAGTCATTGGCGTTTGCTGAGCTTGGCCGGCGTGCTCTTCACTTTTGGCTTCCTTTACTGCACGGGGGCAGCATATGTTACTCGTAGAATGCAGTTGGAAATAATAACAAAGCAGCGACCTTGCCAGTTTGTGTCTGATGCTTGCGGTAAATATAAATCCAGACCTGTTTTTCTATAGATCAATCTAAGTATGTATGTAGTTACGGATTCCATAAGA
This sequence comes from Rhagoletis zephyria, assembly GCF_001687245.7. Taxonomy (NCBI): domain Eukaryota; kingdom Metazoa; phylum Arthropoda; class Insecta; order Diptera; family Tephritidae; genus Rhagoletis; species Rhagoletis zephyria. The sequence continues at coordinate 6,846 of NW_016168255.1, read as the reverse complement.
GCTTTTTTCCAGGGATAACTCCCTTATATTTGTCTTATTTTGTTTCTTTCTTTTTCCTTTTTCTGGCGAAATTAACTATGTTGGTGATTTTCGGGTTTACGTTTAAAAATTTATTCTCGTAGCCATGATCTTCGAACCCCCTTTAAGTCTTTTTTTCTACTGTGATGAATCATAATAGCGAGGTCTTCACTCCACCATCCTTTTATTACTCTACTCAACCCATTTGCGCCGGACGCAAGAATCAATGAAAGAGTTTTCCGAGTTATTTTTAGCATCCTCTAGTCCAGAAAGCCACCTGCGGCCACCTCTTTGTTCTCCACGGCCTTCACAATGAAAATGTCCGGAGCAAAATTTTCATCAGCCTTTACTCATTATTTTTCATAAAAATTTGAACCAGCTAAGGCTGCATTGAATAATCTTGGACTATTAAAAGTTTGTGCCAGAAAAACGATGAAGGATAAAGTTCGCAGTATTATGTTTCAGAAGCGAAAATTCACTTACGATAAGCGATTCATTTAGGTGCTGCAAATGTGTATCACATAACTTATGAGGTGGGTTTTGTCGATGGCCGAGATAAGCTCAACCGATCAAGAGTTCAGCTAAGGTCCCATTAGACTAGACTACAGCTAGAATGCCGGCAACCTTACACCCAAAGAAAGGGAGAGAGAGAGAGGGATGACATTATTTTATTGCAGAGAGGTCGGGTCGGAGCGTATGACGGTGACTAATGACGGGTTTACTGGTGAGCAACGGTGAGGGCACTAGCAGTACGGCAGGGTGCGTGTCCCATACAAAATTTAAATGTCAATATTTTAAGGACCACCCTACAATGTAGCTATACAAATAATTATACATAGTATGTAATTGCCAATAAATTAACAAAATATAAATATCGAAGAAATTAAAATAAATATTTTGACACGTGTGTATGTACATACCGATGTAATCAATAAGTAGATACTTCATAAGTAGAATTACATTTCAAATTAATTCACATGAATTATGCATGCCAGCGGCCATAGTCTCGCTTATCCATTACCACATGCATACTAAATATGTATAATGTATGTATGTATATCCGGAATTTATGCAGCAATCACTGTTTGCAAAGCTGTGAGAGCGTCAACAACCCGCTAGTGCTACACTGTCGGTTCAACACTTTTGCAACCATAATTATGGCCACATACACACATACATACATATGTATCTGCAAATAAAGATTTCCATTATAATTTTAATATAACTACAGTTTTATTTATTTGCTTTCTTTTTATTTAAATGGTTTGCGAAATTTTCGCTGCCGACCGAATGTACACATATAAATAAGTGCATACATGTAAATATATTAACATACATGCAAGTACATACATACATATAAGCAGTCAGCATGCAATCGTGGAAAATCTACAATAAGTTAATAGCTCTCAAATAATAATGCAGAATAAATACGGCACTTCTTGCGCGTTTAAAGCTTTTTAATCGACAAACTTTTTTCCATATTTTCTCGCGCACCACAATGATGGCATGGCCTTTGTTGACTCTGCTACATACATAAGTATAGAGGATGCAGGAATGTAGGTCTACATGCATATGTATGGTTTGCATATAGGGTGTCAGTTTTACGAAGTTGAAATTTTTTCAATTGATATGAGATACGAGACGTTTTGAAGAGGAAAGGTGTGTTGCTTCAGCGATATAATCCTGTATAAATTGGTTAATTTTTGTGAAGAATTTGTCAGGGTTAGGGAAATTTGCAGGGGTCATCAAGACACATCTTTACGTGTACCGGAAGCAGCTCCGCGGGATATATGAACTACCGAAAATGTTTGGAATCATCTTAAAGCCTACTCACCAGTTCCTTAGCGACACCTACTCGCGGCGGTTGAAACTAATAATCAGATTCGGCGAACCCTCTATAAGGGATCTTAACTAGGAGATGCAAAACATAGTAAAACATCATAGGCGGGTGAAATACAACGAGCTACGTGGAGAGATTTTAGAGTCTAAGAATACGAACCGTCTCACGATTTGATTTCCTATTGCCATAGCATTTTCTAGAATCACAACCAGTAATAGTCTGCTAGCCCGAATTGCACTCACTGGACAAAAAGAGATGGTTCAGAACCCTAATGTGTCGTGGATATAGAAAACTTAGGGTCTATTAGAGAAAAGAGCTTGCAAGCAAGCAGAGGTATTGTCCAAGTACCAATTACCAATAGCATTGCCATTACAAATAACATTACCATTAATATTTTTTACACTATTAACATTACCATTATCGTTACCATTACCATTAGCATTACCCACACGATTACCATTTCCATTACCCATTATCACTGTCATTATCATTGCCGTTACAATTAGCATAGTAATTACCATTCCCATTACCATTCCTTTTATCATTACCGTAACCTTTACCATTGTCACAGTAATTACCATTAACATTACCGCTCCCATTACAATTACTCTCACCATTACCACTACCATCACCCTTATCGTTCCCATTACCCTTATCTTTACTATTACCATTATTATTACCATTATCATTACCATTACTGTTACCATCACTATTTCCATTACCAGCCATCTACGTACTGCTACTTAACCTGACAAGAACAAACCCAGTGAACCCCATGCACAGTTAAGTATTTATTTTTTAAAACTAGTCGCACAATTTCTACCATTTCCCACCGAAAATAACCCACACGAAGAACGGAGAGTTTTTTCAGACACCCCAAAATTGGAGGATATCGAAAATAAGGGTACACGTATTTTTTTTTAATTTTGAAATTAATTAATATTTAACCGTTCCGCCGGGGCTTTGCTTACATAGCTTGGCTTACCTCCGCAGAATCACAGCTAACGACCCCAACGAATGCACCCTTTATGTGCATACGTACATACATATGTATATAAATACTTACTACTTTTGTTGTGTTTATATTAGGGTGTTACGAAAAATGAGTTTACCGGAACCCGAGTCGGAATCCGAGTTTTAAATTTGATTTATGGAAGTCGTAGTCGGAGTCAAAAGTCGGAGCAGAGTAAAAGATCCACTTATCTGAGAAATCAAATTATCATTTTCAATTGATTTATTATTTGAAAAAGCCCTTCTTTAATTTTTCATCAAAACGTCTTTGAGAGTCAATCGTATTTTTGATCTTTTGAAGTGGGCTTGAAGCCGAGGGGTGATCTTTCACTTTCAAACTCACTGCATTCTTCGTATTTAGTAGCATGCAAAGGCCTTAAATTACTTTGTAATGAGTAGATCTGCACCACTTTTTCTCACATATTGTACAACTTGCCGCATTTACATCAACTACGCTGAAATATTTCCATATGTATGTATAACACATGTTTTTGGCCTCATTATTCAATCTATAAAACAGTCACTTAGTTTAGAACAAATTAAAAGGTTGAAATCAATCGGAATTTCCGACATTTCGCAATCGAAGTCGAAGCTCCGTAACATCCCTACTTTATAAATATGTACATACATATGCAGCTGTCATGCGGCCTCTATGACCTCAGGCCGTTTAAAGCCGGAAATTAAGAATTTATGAGTGGTCAGCGCGTCGAAGTGTATATGTGAATATTAATTATGCACATACGCAATGCGCAGCCGGACAGACACCCGTTGTACCAGGCCAAAACCCACTCACTTACTCACGCACCCAGCACTGACAAACCACTTTAGCAAAATGGGAAATAAAAATCGGAAAACGCGAGAAAAATTATTGTGTGCGAGATTGAAAGCAATAATAATTACAATTTCATTTCGTGGTTGCAACGTTTTGCGGCATAATTGAAAAGCGCATGTCCCTCGGCGCTGCGATAAATGCGAATACATGCATATGTATGTATGTATGTATGTACACAGGAGGACTTGAATCCTTGCAGCAACTTGTCAGGTCCTCCGGCAACAAATAATAGCGAATGTCGGATTGCCATTGCCAGTAGTTTAAACAAATTGCCGATATTTTTTTTTTAAATCTTGTTTTCGTGTTTTTTAATCTTTTTATTTATTTATTGCTACTTGTATGCTACTTTCTGTCAATGCTTGCATATTAATTATAATGTCTTCGTGGCTATTTGCGCATTGTAAATGCGTTTGTTTGTATGTAGGTATTTTCGCGTATTTTTCCTTTACAAAAAAAAAAAAA
>NW_016168255.1:0-2088 GCF_001687245.7 Rhagoletis zephyria | reverse complement strand
ACGCGGGCCGCCGCGAAGCTAAGCAAATTTAATGTTTGAAAGAGAAATAATGCCAATGGATTTTATTTCGTTTTTAAAAAGGTAATAACGTCAATTGACTTTATTTCGCACCAGGGTGGGAAATAAAGTCAATTGACCTTATTTCCGTTGATCTTATTACCTGTCACCATTCTTTATGGCTGCCGATAGAACTAACCGACTAAAGAATAGTCGGACTTACTTACTTATACTGATACGGAGCTTACTTTTTGTAGAACTTTTACTGATGGCTCCAAAACTGGCACAGGGTCGGACTGAGGTGTATATGGAAGACAACGGCACTACGACGAGGAGTAGGAGATAGGAGTTTGCGTGTCTACAGTGACAGCTCAGCTGGATTCAAAGAATTACTCAGTGCTCTTACTAATTTCAATGCAAATCTGTAAGAAAGCTCTCCAACTCAAATTAACTTAGTTTAGCCAATTTCTTAGACTTAGTCAAGAATAAACTGTATAAAAAGTAGGCTAACCTTTGACTTAAGTCCAAAAAATGGCTAAACTAAGTTAAGTTGAGTTGGAGAAATCAGCCCTTAATGTCAGGTCAGTCGACAACAGTACCATTTATCTAGAAAGGACTATGATTAGATTTTTTGGTCCGCAAGCAGTTAGAAAACTTTTACCTTCGGCCATCAAAACCAACGTCAAACACTGCGTAACAATTTCGCTCAGCAATGACTGGGAGCGGGAGTTTCGTGAGTTATAAAATTCACCGATTGCTAAGGGAGTGCCAAACTTGAAAAATGCAACTAATTACTACTAGGCAACTTTTTTCTGAGTTTTCGAGCGTAAAATACCACCAAATAAATTTCCGTTTCATTGTTCCAATTTCGTTCTAAATGGTATTTAAATTCATGTCAAAAATACTTCTTTTAATATACGAACACGGTAAATGCAAAACTATTTCCAAATAAGAAGAGCGCAAAAAAAAATATATATATTTTTACCTTTATTTATTAGACAATTTGAACGTTTTTCATTTACAGTTGGCATACCTCCAAATCTCACCATTTTTACCACAATTCACTCAAATGCTTTTCAGAAAATTCCTCTCAACAAGTATTCAAAACTTTAAACCGCTAAGCGATTGTGGCATCAAATGGTCTTTTCAACTACTGTAACGTGCAACAACGAGCGCTTGCAAAAAATACACGCCAGGCAAGTGACCACAAATGCCTAGCACTCACGTACATACATACATATGTATGTAAGTGCATAAATGCATAGGTAACAGCGGCCACATTGTGCTTGCGGCTTCAAAGTTGTTGCACGTATGCCACAAAGGATAGTGAATAGTTGAGAACAGTACTGAATGCAGTCGGGAAAAGGACGGAGCTGAGCAATAATGAAATAATAGTAATACAAAGTGATTTGAGCTTGGTGGCACAAGCTGTGTATTTAGTTTGCATCATGACTTTCAGTGTAGCATGCCACACTGGCATCAGGTTTATTTCATATTTTTCCCCCGTTCTTTTTTTTCCTTTCCTATCCTTCGTTATACAACTATCAATAGTGTACATACAGCTCCACATGGGAACATGCCTACATGCCTACATACGTACATAAATATGTACTTGATACGTGCATGTTAGGGATGTTAATTTTTCAGCTTTTTCCGATCCCGGGATTTTCGGTATGTCGTTATCACAACCCCGAGATCTCGGGATTTAGATATTCATTACTTTTCAATCACTTAAATTGAAAAACATTGTTTGAGAAGCTCTCCTACCATAAAATAAATAATAAATAAATGGGTTTGAAACCTACTTTTTTATTTTAGGAGGCGTTTTTATTTTTTCTCTCTGAGGTTAGGATTTATTTTAAAGGACTTTGTAATTTCAAAGATATGATTGTAGGGCAATTAACTGTATATTNAGGCGTTTTTATTTTTTCTCTCTGAGGTTAGGATTTATTTTAAAGGACTTTGTAATTTCAAAGATATGATTGTAGGGCAATTAACTGTATATTTTTACACTTGTTTAAATTCTTGAAGTTAAATTTATTGTTCTACTAGCTTATACCCGCGGGTTTCACCCCGCGCTTTTATACAAAT
>NW_016168251.1:0-19666 GCF_001687245.7 Rhagoletis zephyria | reverse complement strand
GGAAAAATTTCGCAATATACAGAAAACTCTTACGCCGTTCCAAAAAAAAAAAACTATATATATCCTAAAATACTTAAAGAATACAGAAAAATACCAAAGAAGGGTTACATGTTCCCGAAAAATCCCGCTTTTTAATTTTTTTAAAAAAGTCACGAAAAATTTCCAAGGACCCCAAATCGAACCCGTAAAAAATCTGTAATATCCCGAAATATCCTAAATGTTTTCGAAAAACTCCAAAAGGTCTTGAATAAAATTCCGAGAAAATATCAAAAAATATTGAGAAAATTCCAAACAGTTTTGAAAAATTGCCGGAAAATTATCGAAAACTCCTCAAAGATTGCTGAAATGTCTCGAAAAATACCGAGGCCAAAAGCTACTGGAAGAACCATCGCGCTATACCCGCACAGAAAAAAAATAAAAATATCGAAAAGTTATTAAAGGTTGCAGGAAATTCTCGAAAAAATAAATTATAGATCTAAAAGGTTTCCAAGAAATCTTCAAATTACGCCATTTAACTTGCCAACTCCCACAAAAATTTCTAAAGTGCGGTATAAAGCATAAAATGCCACTAAAAATCTTTAAGGGACCAAAAATGGTTCGAAACATTGCCAAAAGTTACTGAAAAAAACCATCTGGCCCCAAAAAGGTATCCAAATAATTTTAAAACTTCATCTGAAAAAAACAGGAAAAGTATAGAAATCCCAAAAAAAGATAGCGAAAATCACTAACAAAATCTGAAATTAGCAATGAAAATGCAAAAAAAAAATCATGAAATTTTTGTTAAATTTCGAAAAAAGTCTCAAAAACTGGAAAAATTAAGTATCATTTAATATCTTGACAATAACTGAACAACAAAAGTAACATATGGTCGACTCAAAATGTACCATGCAAATTTCGCAATTTACATATTTTTTTATTCGAAAATACCGAACATCGAATATCGAACATTTCTTACGATGATACGCCAAATTTTACATTTTACTAAGAGCATCACATGTTCAAACAGCCCGCATAAAAAGTACAGCAATTTTTATTAGACGTCAATTCTCTTTGAACCAGCATAACAATTTCCATCCTTTAAAGGCGTTCGATGCATAACTTGTTTCCTTTTGCTTTATTGTTTTCACAGCACGTGGCTTTGGCATGCGCGTTGTTGGCGGCAAAACTGGTGCGGATGGCCGCCTATTCGCCTACATTGTGTGGACGGTGCCCGGTGGACCGGCGGAAAAGAATGGACTACAGCAAGGCGATAAGGTAATTCATTTAGCTTGTTTGTGTCACCAACGCATTGGCAGCTTATAAATATAAAGTGAAGCGCCAAAGACAACGGCGCATAATCTTATTTTCAAGAAAAGCCTGTAGCTATGCTTGGAATTTTTATGCTTTTTTGCACACGATGCACAGGTAGGTAGCTAGGCAGTGCTACGACATGCAATTTAATACTTTACGCCTGCATATCTTCCACATAGATATATACATGAAATCGTCACGTCATTAACGCCTTTCACTGCCGGCTGGGGAGTGCATAAAAAACGTTAATTGAATTTCACAACAAATTACTCTTATTTTGCGAGTATTCTACTTTCCACTTTTACGCAATTATTTGATGCCTTTGGGGCAACAATTATCCAGTTTATCGCTCTTTTGTATTTAAATTGTTTTTTAACATTTCATTTACCTAGCAAAAAAAAGCGTTTTTTTTTCATGCTACATATCCGCCCATAAAAACCTGCAACATCTGTTGATTTTTACTAAACTACTCATAGCTGCTTTTAAGCTCTGAAGCTTTCAATCTTCTTCGCATAACTATCCCATTTTTTATTTATTCATTCATTCTCTTCCCCTTCAAATCGTATCTTGGCGGATTTCCTTTTTTTAGTAGTGGATTTTAAGTGGTCATAATTCTTTACGATCCCATTTTTAATACTCTCACTAACTTGACTCCTAAGCGTTGTTGTCCTTGCATGCGTTGCAGAGCTCATTGCCTTACATTTTTTTTATGCATAACAATAAAGCTTGATTGATATTTATGTGCCACTTGTAGCTTACTGGAAGCTAAGAAGCGATGCTGTTATGCACTCAATGCAATTCGTCTTCATTGAAAGGTTGAAGTAGAAAATATTACGTAAGCCCAAATAAAATAATAAATGCTGCTGGAATATGCGGTTTGTTTAATGGAAACCGTGCTTTAGGATTTTTCAGTGAAGTCATAAAATCAAAGATTCGCATGCAATGACTATTTGCTTACCAAAGCACCGGTACTCGTTTGAACAGCGCCCTAAGGTATGCAATACTCCAAAGTTTTAGCAAGTTTGCTATTTTGCTTGCCAATTAGTGCTTATATGCAATTCGCAGTAAGCTTATGAAATCAAAGTTTAAATGCACAATCTACTGGTAAGTTTCTATACTCATGCTCAGCGCACACTAAGTTTGGAAAACTAAGACATTAAACCGATTCATGGGTACGTTAAAGCAACTTTTAGGCTGCTGCTATTTTATATTCTGGCAGCTAATTACTTAATGGTTCATTATTATTGTGAAAGCTCAAAGAATACTCAATCAGCTGTGAAATAATTACAGTTGTGGTTAGGCCTACTTTTACACAGTTACGCAAAGATTTTCAAGCTACATTTCTCTATACGTTAAAAGTACAGTTGCACTGAATTCCCAAGACTCTTCTGAGACGAGTGTTTTCACTAAAAAAAAAAACATAGAAACGTACTTAATTCTTTTATTTAAGAAATTCCAGGGTATCTTTTGTCTTCCACCATTTCCAACGATTAAAAATCCTATGGTGGAGGTGTTTTTGATGCAAATCAACCTAAAAACAAAAAGAAGCTTAAAGCTTACCATATTAAAGCTTTCGCAGGAAGCATAATTTTAATTTTCATTTTTTATTTATTGCTTTTTCTTAATTTATTTGAGTATGTAGATTTATGGCCGATTGAATTCTAGTACAATTGCGTTATTTTTTTTCGGACTGTAGGGAAATAGTGTCTATCCCATACAAAAATACATACATTGTATGGAAGAAGAAGCGTTAAAAAATTGCCAAAAATTAACGAGATTTTTCGCCAACTTCCAACTTGCACTTTATTATTGTACTAGAATTTAAAAAAAATAAAAATCTAAATAAAAAGTTGAAAGCCACAATAACATTGACAAATACATAGTTTAGGAAGAGCCTGCCTGAAACTATACAAAAAAGCAAATAAGCAAATGGATGTATAGAATTGACAACAACAACCACGCTGTCGAGTTTAAATAGCGGCAAATCAGCTGCACTTGATAGTAGTTGGTTGAATAAGGAAAATGAATTAGCAACAAGAGTTTACGGGATGTACATAGCTCAGTGGTTAACGCTTCTGACTTTGAACATCGAATTCGCAGGTTCGATCCCTGCTGAAGTCTAGAAAAAGAAGTCTGATGAGGAGATGTGGTGATCTCCGAAATAGTGCTATAACTTCTACCGCTTAGACTTTGTTGCTTTTTCAATTTTTCCTAATAAACAATCGTGGTACAAAGCTCAATAAAAATATTAAAAATAAAAAGTTGAAAATTTAGATGCAATTTCGCAAAATTTTTATAATTTTTGCACCAAGTTTGAAGTATGAATTTATATGTTTTTTTTTAGATATTGAGTTATAATTTTATTACAAAAATTATAATAATAATAATAAACACAAATTTTGTTCTGGAAAAATGTGTTTTAAGGGCAGATAAATTTTAAAACCTACTTGAGAAAACGACACTAAATGTACAAACGAAAAATAGGCAAACTTTTTTTTAAATGTCGCGCTGCTATTTTCCACCACTGTACATATAGAGCTGTCGCCCTTTTATGAAAAAACCCGCCACTTGTGGTTCTTGGTGATATGATGTATTTCGACTGATTGGTGATGATGCATAGCTTGACCATTTTCATAGCGGAGGACTAGTTGAGCTGCACTCACAAATAGTCGCATTCACTGAAATGTTATATATCTACCATATCAGTACTTTCCCAACAGCATATAAATTTCTTGCATATTTTTCATCTGTTTCTTCCACTGTCCGATCATTTTTTTTACAGATACTCGAGTGGAATGGCATGTCGCTGATCGATCGCAGCTTCGAAGAAGTCTGCTCCATTATGGATCGCACTGGCGACATAGTCGAGCTGCTTGTCGAACACGCCACCGACTTTCGCATGTGTGATCTATTCGATGAAAATCTACCACCGGGCAATAGCGGCAATCAAAGTGGTCCGCGACGTTCTGGCGACGGTCCAGTTGGACTGGGCTTAATTGCGGGTAAGTTGCAGAAGTGCCAAATTTTTATATATTTATATGTATAAGCCAGGAGCTTTTTAATTTGAGCTTTCACTCAATTCGTGCAGTAAAAGCGCACAAATATTTATTAAAAAAAATACGAATTTTATACAATTTAATGTTTATAACAAAATTTTTTCTCTTTTTTCTTTTTCTTCTTTTATTTATCAACAATCTGCGTTTTTATATACAAACACAATTACCACATAAATTTTATGTTTTATTACCAATTTCATTTTAACACAAATAAATACGCTACAAAATCAAACAAATAACACTTAAACGTCTTCAATAAACACATGCAACAATAACAACAACAACAACTGCAGACCCTGAAACAACAACAGACAAATCACCGGCATCGCCGACCAGACGGAAATTACCCAAAACTCCGGTATAAAATCCTCAACAAAATAGCTTAGCAACTCAAGAATAATTAAGATTTATTTTATGAGCGTATTTTTACGTTGGCTATACACTGAAATTCCCTTGTCCGTGCATGCACACCTTAGTGAAGAGCTTTAATTTCGTAAAGCTCTGGCGGCACGTAAGGCACGGAAGACTTATTATGTGTGAACGTGAGAAAGTTTTTAAGCGCAAAAGTGAAAGCCAATCGTAGCTTTGTTTGCGTAAAGCTTCTTTACCGAAACAAATAAAGCTTCTTTGTCAAGGAAAAACTAGTATTGAAATATAAAGTATTTAAGAAAACCGTGTATTAAAAAAGAATTTAAAGCGAGGAAGTAGGCAACTACGCAGGAAGTTGAAGAATCAGTAGTCGCAAATAAACACTTCTAATTTCCTTTCAATCTTTTGTATTGTTTTTGCTTTCATTTTTTAGAATAGCTTCTTAAGTAAATAGTAATTTCCCACTTACATATAATTTTTACAAAGTAAATACTTTGGTTCGGTACTTAAAAATTTTGTTCAAAATATTTTGTCTTAAAATTTTAAGTTTTACTTAGTTACATTCAAAAAATTAAAATCATTCTTAAATTGCTCTCGAGAAATTGGCTGTAAGAGTTTGGAATGATAAATTTTTAAAGTTTAATTTTAATTTAACAAATTTAATTTTTAAATTCACCTTATGTCTTCATTTAAATTTTTTGTTTTGAAATTTTAGATTTATTCAAGTTTCATCTTAAATTTAAGGTGACATAAAATTTAGAATTTGATTTAAAAAAATTAGATTTAATTTTGAAATTTACTTAAATTTACTAATTTGTCGTTAAATTCAAGACTTCAGTTTAATTTTTTTTCGTGGAATCTAAGGTTTTAATATCTGCAAAATTTAAAAATAAAAAAAATAAAAATATCCAACTTCTTTTAGTTCTTTGTTTAAAAATTTTCATTCAATCTAATTTTTTAACCAAGCCAAGAAAAAGAATCAAGATTTATAAACACTTTTTAAATTCGCATATGTTAAGTAAATTTTAGATAATAAAAAACTTACATATTTAAACGAATTGTTTAAAACTTTTTTAATTCATTTTCTCAAGAACTTAATTTTTATGTAACAAGTTTTTATTTTTAAATTTTAAGGTCTGAGGTTTTAAAAATTTAAAATCTGAATTAAAAAAAAAAAAACTTTAGAAACTTCAAACACATGTAAAATTTCTGTTTCTAATCATTTTTTTTTTTAATTTTGATTGTAATTAAAAATCTTTTGCTTTGAAGTTTTAAAATCTAACGCACAAAAATAAATTTTTGAAAACACTCAAACTTAAAAACTTAAAAATTTAAAACTCATTTAAAAGCTTTGTTCAAATTATTATTAATTTATATATTAAAATTTTAGTTAAATTACAATTTTTAATTCTTAAATCTAGGGCTTTAAAGCAAAGAAAATTTTATTAAAAATATTTTAAATTTAAAAACTTACAAAATTGTATAGGAAAATATTTTAAATTTAAAAATTTCTTAATTTTTTTAATTTTATTATTGTTTTTGTTTTTCATTTAAAGTTTTAAAATTTTTTATTATAGAATTTTTATTTACATTTTGTAATTGAAAATTTAAAAATAATTTTTTTTTTTAATTATAAAAAAATTTAACATCAGTAGTTTTTAAAACGTTTGCTTATCTGTAACTGTATTAAATTTTAGTTTTTATTACAAATTTGTTTACTTTATGATCTTTTAATTAAATATTTAAATTAAAAAATAAATGTGTTTAATAAGTAATTGATTATTTCATCACATAACACATATATAGTATGTTCAACTCATATTTTCGTAGACCTTACTTAAAATCTTGCTTTCTCTTTTCACCAAAAAGTCGTAGTATTTGTATTTTGAAAAAAAAATGTCTTTTTGTTGCGAAAAACTAACTCATCAAATGTACTTCTTTAAATTTCTGTGCGTAGTTAAAGCATTTTCCAAACTCTGTGACTCTTCTATCTTTTTGTACTTTTATAACTCTAATAACAAAGTAAAAATATACGTTAAATGCCTACAAACATGTGTGTTTAAAATCAAACGAAATTAAACAAAAAAATAAAAATTAATACTCTTACACATTTTTAAACAAAAAAATAAGAGAAAAGGAAGTAAGCGATATAGCTTTTATTGCTGATAAAAGAATATGCGCTTTTATAATTTCCTACTACTTACCACTTTTGGAGAGAAACTATGACTGTCGTTTTGTAACCCAAACAAAAACCTTTCAATTCGCAGCTATTTTGAAAATTACTTTTTACATTTTTTTATCTTACTAGTATTCACCTATAAGCAACTACTAATACCTACATATATTTTCTACATTTTTCTACTAAAAATATGCATACATTGCTTCCTATTTATACACCCTCGTACGACCTTAAGCCCTATCTTCGTGATATTTTGCGGAATTTCGCCGAGGCTTGAATCACAAACCTCTTTCTTAAAAGCGATAGTTCTCTAAATTGAAAAAAGCTTGATAAAGCTTCAAAATACTCGAAGCCCTCATTAAGCTGTGCCAGTTTTTGTGAAACATACATACTTACATCTTTTCCTCTTTCCTCCATATCTCAAACAAAACCCATTTTCTTTACTTCCAATTATTCAATAAAATAAAAAAAATAAGTATTCGAGTTATTGGTGTTTGTAGTTATTAGTGATTTACATACATATATTTAATAGTGATCACAAATAGTATTTATATTGTTATAATTAATAAATAAACATGTTGACACATACATAAATATATGAAGTTATATGTATAACAACTGTTCAAATTACAAAAAAAAAACATAGCTTTAGCAGAAAAGAAGTAGCAGAGCAAATCAAAAATATTTCTTTCGTGATTTCGAAATTAATTTTCCTACGCTCTTAAAACTATCCAATGGATTGAAATTTAATTTTACAAAAAAATATCTTTTCAAAAAAAAAAATTTTTTGATAAAAATAATTTGGTGCTTCAGTTTTATAGATTAATCATTCAGTATAGGGGAACTAACTTTTGCGTCTTAAAAGTTCTATACATATTTTCAAACACACATTTAAAAAAAAATTTTAAGTTTGATTTATTTCAAAGCGAATTGAGCATTTCTATACATTATAAAAACTAATAGCTGCAGGCAAACTTTTGCAAAAAGCCCTCCTTGTTATTATAACTACAATTAACCAATATTATAACCACTTTTCAAGTAGTGAAGCACACACACACTGTGCCAAAGTTAAATTTCTAAGCACCAACCGCCCTCATATTAAGTTCAGACAGAAATTTAATTGAGTCAATTAACCTTTTAATTGAGCTGCCGCTTTTTGGAGTTCACACACAATCAGCTGCTCGATTAGCGTCACGCGGTTTAGTCCCGAACTGCTCAGAAGATATTCTTTTCATAGCTTAATTTTTTAATATGAGTCCTGAAGTTGATATAGTATAGAAGGGAATGGTTGAACTCTTTTTTTTTTAATATACATACATATAAAAATATATATTGACATTTTAGGTACATTTATTTACTAAGTTTTTCCGAAAACTAGATATAATTTGAAAATTCAATTTCCATCCCTTATGGAATATCAGCTGTAAAAGAGGAGCAGAGACAAACAGCTGATTGATATTTGTTCATTAAACATATCTCAAATTCAATATTAAACATATCCAGCAGGGTTGCACTAAAAACCCATTCAAATAGCACTCGATTAAGCACTAATCGAGCAATTAAGAACGGAAATTTTGTATGGTAAATCGAGCTCTATTAGCGCCTTAATCGAGAAAAATCTTGGCTAATTGTTCGATTTGTTTAGATCAACAAATCTTGCAATCTTTGTCATCAACTTTAACCGCGGCCCAGGAAACGTGGTGTTTTGACGATGTAAGAAGGGGCGCAGTGGTGGTTAGGGTCTTGCGGGAAACCTTCACATTCAGTACATATGTACCACCAGGATCTGCTTCATTGCTGTTTGCGCAGTTATTCATAAGGGCATCTTTACCTAGAGAAATTTCTTTACAATAATTAAGATGATATGCTCGTAATGGCCAAGACTAGTTTTATCATTTTTAGCTTCATTCACAGAACTCTTTTTATTTTTTTATTTTTTTTTATTACTTCTTTCTAACTACTTTACAACTCCAGCAATTATATTCAACTCACAACTCAAAAACTTACTCATTGGTGTGACTAACTGTAGCTTTTCTTATTATAATTAATTTTGTAAAATATCGTTTTTTCGAAGAGTAATCCGATTGCTCTCAGTGTAAGAACAAAGCACCAACAATAGAATTTTAAGCGTTAAGAAAAACTTCAAAAATCCTCTCACATACATACGTACACATAAAAACGCTACAAAATTACAAACAAAAAAACGAATGCTTTAACTTGTTATGCGAAATTAAAAGTTAGTAGAATAAATTTGCAAAATAAAAAATGTTGAAAGGTTCAAAAAAATAAAATAAAATATTAAGCGCATGCATATACACAAACATACATGCAAACATTTTTAGATAAAATTTGCATAACTCAAATTAAATTACTTCCAAGTGCGTCTAGAATTAGTGATTGATTGGCTTAGTAGCAGCAACATTGAGATTTGAACACTAAATTCTAACGTTGACGATGTGCTGTTATATTATTTTAACGTTAATGTTTTATGTACTTTCATGTTTCAAATACTGACTGACAGTGGCAACACGATATTTTGTCTAAATTATGCATGAAATTCGCTGTCTTCGAAAAAGAACAATAAACTATTTTAATATAAACAATTAAATTAAATTAGTGCCATTTGAAAAAAGTAAAATAAATTATAATAATTACAAACTGAGGTAATTTCTATTTGCTTTGAAAGTAAAGAAAATAAAAATTTTTGAAACATGCATTTGGTCGATGTGGCAACTCATTCATTGCATATATGTCAACACAGTGTGATGAACTCTTTCGTTAGCGCTCATTTTTTTTTGTGTATGTGGATATGCAAATATGGCCGTAGTACTGTTGAAAAGTTAAAATGAGAAAGCGAAAGTATTAATGTTTTTAAATGTTGAATGAACAAAAATGTTAAATTGTTTAAATGTTATTTGTAGAAAGAAAAAAAAGTCAATGAAAGAAAAACTATTTATAGTTAGCAAATTGGTGTGCATTAACGAGAAGATGTAACAAAATATTTGTACAAATAGTAAAACAAGGTTTGAAAAGCAGAAGCAGAAAGGCAGTCGCAGTAGCAAAAAAAAAAAAAAAATTTGCGAATTTTAACAAAATTTATTGCTCCCACACACACACATAACTCCTGTCAGTTGGGTGATAAAGCAAATGCAAAATGAAATTGAAGAGTTATAAATAAGCTGTCTGTTTATAGTTTATTTAAGTTTCTATTAATTTGTACATAACTGTAGTGTAAGCATATGAAAGACAAACCACATACATACACTAGCATATAGGTAAATCACTCCACTGTGCATAAGTTCATGCTTTAATGTTGACTAAGAATTTGTAGTGCAAAAAAAAATTAAATTACACATACTCACATACATACATACATACATATAGAAAAAAAGCGTGAATCGTTAAAAATGCAAACCTCTGCATTGCTGTCTAAAAATTGTTATTTTACTAGTACTTGTACCAACAACGGTAACTGGATACAAATCAAGCGTAACGGATATTCAACAAACATACATATGCATATACATATACACGAAAAGGAACTAAGTGAATATATATTAAATTTGAAAAAATCAAAGTCCACTTATTTTGCTGGTGACTAAATACAAACAACTAAATTAGGCTTAATTCAAAACTAAGAGGTAAACTATGCGTATTTTTAGTGTTGATGACAACTTTTTATGAAACAAGCGCATACATACGAACATACATATTGTGCGATTATAACAAGCATACATTATACATACATACTTATGTGTATTATACATTTATTGGAAAATTGCTACTAAATTGTACGAGTATTATACAGATAAACAAACAAAAAAAGGCTATATACTAATGAGTAAACAAATAAATATCTATCTACACGAAAATTCTACTGTGAGTTATGTCATATTTTGAGAAACACATACATCTGTATACTTAGTGAATAGACTGCAAAAGCAGAAATACAAAAATACAAAAAAACTTAAATTAAATAAAAACAAGCAAAAGAATGTCAAACTGTCAAACTAAAAAAAACATCCCAACGTGAGTTAGACGCATTGAAAATCTAAAAATAAAGTCTCTATTTAACTTCAATAAAATTGTGATTTTTTTCTTTAGTTTTCGCACTGAGTAGTCCATATACGAGTGAATTTATTTCTTGAATTGACATTTGTTAGATGTCATTTGTCAGGCATCGCCTGTCATCAAATAGCTGTCTTCTATCATGGTCATTAGCTATTATCTTCGGTCAGTTGCAGTTTGTCACCTGTCATCTGTCAGTTGTCATTTTTCATTTTCAACGGAAATATATCATTTGTCAGCTGTCATCTGAAAGATGTCATTTGTTACATTTTCAACGGAAATGTATCATTTGTCAGCTGTCATTGGTCATTTTTCATCTGTCATTTTAAATATATCATTTGACAGCTTACCTATTTAGGAAGGTCATTTGTTAGCAGTCACTTTTTATTTTTCAGTTGTCATCATTATTTAACTGTTCAATAGTCATTGGTTATTTTTTAGCAATCATTTTGAAGCTATCAGCTGTTATTTTTCATTTGTCATCTTTCAGCAATAATTTTGAAGATTTCAGCTGTAATTTTTCAGTTGTCAGTGGTCATCTGTCATTTGTTGTGGGCAGATCATTAACTATGAAGATTGCGGGCTACTAAACGTATATGCTCCACTGCTTCCTATATATCGTCTTTTAAAGTACAAAACCGCATATCATCAATATGCAAAACCTCGTATGTGAGTTCACCAAAATTGTATAAGGAAGAGTAAAACTTATCTCTTCTTCTTATATCTAAGTATCGATATTTTAGTATGAATGGATAAGCTCTTGATACCAGGAGCTTCCGGTAAGCAAATATCTATTTTGACACAAATGTCAGTTAAGAGGTTTGCAAAACTACGATACGCGGTTTTGTACTTTAAACGACGATATATATTAGCTTCAAACAGCATCTGTCAACTTTAATGTATCAATTTTCATCGGCCAGATGTCCCAAACCGAAGTCCTGTGTACATATGAAAACTAATATCCCTCAAGAGCAGATATCTCCCAACAGCTGCTTTCTCTCAACAGCAGCTATCACTCAACATCGGGTATCTCTCAACATCGGCTCTCTCCTAACAGCAGCTATCTCTCAACAGCAGCAAACGCAAAGCCTTAATCAACTCGGACAATTACCATCGCTACATAACTAGACACCTCAAAGGGTAAATAAAATCTTTATAGTAACCATTTACCTCAATACCAACCCAAGTACCTGTGTAAAAACATATCCTTATGTCAAAATTTTGTTATTAGTTTATGCAAATATAATAAATCATAAAAAATTATAAACTTATACGTACATACATACCTACATTTATAGTTAGTTACAAGCATATATAACCACTCAATGATTAACCTTTATTCAAGCAACATAAAACGATTATACCTGTTATATATATATACTCGTAAAAATATGTATATTTTAAAACAAAGTAAAAGGTTCTAATATTTTCTTCTTTCACTTTTCCGTTACATATAATTTAAAATGTCGTTAATCTCCTTTTAATCGATTTTTCATGACATTTTATTTTATTTACTTGTTTTGGTTTTGTACAAATTTTTCATGTTCTTCTTGCCACTTCGTATTGTCTTCGTATACTTTTAAATCTGATGTCTTATTTCAATTAAACATTATCACAAAGTAACCGCTTTTAACATATAAACTCAATAGAAAAGCTGTAAATAGCATTAAAAAAATACATACCTACACGCATAAATACATAAATAAATACAAAATACACAACGCTATTGTGAATGTAAATGACAGCTTTTCATCAACATTTTAAATTTGCAGTTTGGTAATGTAATACTCGTATTATAACTATTTTCTTATAACGGCATATTTATTACTACTTAATATCAACATTTCATGACAATTTATGAGTAACTATTTATATACCTTTAGAATTTTAATACACTCTTTGTCATTCTTAGAGTGCAGTACTATTTTTCCTATTCTTAATATTACTAGAATTCACAGAAGTTATTATAGGCTACATACATATGCACATAGCGTTTTAAATAAATGATACCAACCCAAAATCAATAGTACTTTTTAAAAACTTATCCCTTTTTTATTCGATTATTTTTGATGAAACAAAGCTTGCATCCATAGAGTATCGGTACAAATCTTCTCCTTTCCCAAAAATGCTTAGCTCTAGAAAATATTTTATTGAAAAATTTGATAACTTCTCTTATGCATACATATGTACATATCTTACAGGGCAATTCTGGCAGTTGTCTTTCGACTCACCAAAGTCTTTCCTAAGACAATCGTCAATTCTGGCAATTATCTTGAAAGCTCTTTACACTCGTTCGAAAGTCTAACTGGAAGATCAGCTAACGTGCAGGCCTTAGTGTTAGAAATTTTTTTTTTATTAAATTTTTCTTTTCAAAACAATAAAAACCAACAAATAAAAGAGAATTAAATTAATAAAAAAAAAATATATAAAATTTAGATAAAGCAAAACAATACAAATATTATTAAAAATTAAATGAAATTAAATCAAAATCTTTTTAAAACAACAAAATTTAAAAATCACATTTTAAAACGAAAAAAATAATACTTAAAAATTAAATAAAATTTAAACAAAACTTAATTAAAAAGGTAAAAGCATAAAGTTAAAAAAAAATAAAATGAGAAAAATTAAATTAATAAAAAAATTTATTTTTCTTAAAACAAAAAATCCCAGAATAAATAATAATGAGAAATAAAACCAAATCAAATAAAAAAGAAAATAAAAAATATATAAAATAAGTTTCTAAAAACTAAATTTAATTAAAAAAATACTTTTTTTCTTTTTAAGCAATAAAATCTAAAAATTAAAAGAAAATTTTACTCAAAAAGATATATATGTATATTTTAAAACATAAACATCTAAAATTAAAAGAAAACATAATTAAATTAAAAAAAAAAACCATAAAACATGTTTCTAAAAATTTATTTTAATTAAAAATTATATATCGTCGTTTAAAGTACAAACCCGCGTATCAACAAAATGCAAAACCGCGTATAAAGATAAAGCAAAACCGCGTATGCGAGGTTGCCTAAATTATTTTCTAGAGAGTAAAAACACTCCTATTTCAAAATAGTTCTCTTTTTTATAAAGCAATTGCATTTCTGGCTAGTGTACTTCAAGGCGAATGGATAAGGCTTGAGCCAAGAGCTTGTGTGAGCAAATCCAATTTTTGGCAAAAAAGGTCAGTTGCGCGGTTTTGCAGAACGACGATACGCGATTTTCTACTTTAAACGACGATATATATTAGCTTCAAAAAAAATAAAATCTAAAACTGAAAACAAAAATGCATAAAAAAGAACAAAAATGTTAATTGCAAAAAGGAAAAGGGATCTCCTGTCCGAGAACTCGATTTCGGATCTCTGTAATGCCACGCCTGTGCTTTGCTCACTTGGCCATTGCGACTGTTAGAGAGACGCGAGCGAAGTGATGTAAAACTGTTTTCTCTTCATATGACTTTTCACCACGAGTTTTGAATGAGGGGCTTTTTTCTAAGACTTTTGTGCTAAATAGAATAACAGAAGTCTTTTGAACCATCTTGCCATCTGTCTTTCATTTGTCTCACGAAATACTTTTTAAAAACTTAGCCAGAATTGCCCTGTTAGTCTGTTCGACGTAAGCAAAAAACTTGCAAAGTAGGAGATACTGAGATCGCAAAGTGACAGTTGACATGGAGGTTTGGAGGAGAAATTTTCCAGCAAGTAAAACAGCCAATCAAGGCCATTTGACTGCAATTTATGGAATTCATGGAATTGTTTTTGGTGATTTTTTATGTTTAAAATAACTTAATGGAACTCCAAATACTTTGGAGTTTTTCTCACGTTTACGAAAATGCTTCAGGCAACTTTTAATTTTAACATTTTTTATGTTTATGAAATTTTTAGATTTGAGAGAGAAGTGTTACTCTTTTTGCTGTTGCTGCTTGTC
Source organism: Rhagoletis zephyria (assembly GCF_001687245.7). Classification (NCBI taxonomy): domain Eukaryota; kingdom Metazoa; phylum Arthropoda; class Insecta; order Diptera; family Tephritidae; genus Rhagoletis; species Rhagoletis zephyria. Next base: position 4,783 of record NW_016168251.1, on the reverse strand, counting down.
TACTATTGATCTATTCGAACATAAATGTACTCCAATTCCAATTCCAATTTCCAAACGTCAAAATACCCAATATATTATGTGAACTGTAGATGGTTTCGGATAATCGAAATGTTGGAGTTATTGGGCCAATTTCTCAAGCAGCTTTTAAAATTTATCTGCCCATTAGCACAAATTTTGTTCCAAAAAATGTGTTCCAAGTGCAGATCGATTTGAAAAGCTACTTGAGAAAACGGCCCAAAGGAAGAGAAAAAATTAAAAAAAAATTTTTGTTTCAACATCGAGTCATCTATGAAAGGTTTTTGTCTATTTTCGGGCCGCACGCGTTTCAAGTTATCAAAGAATTGACGCATAAAACGCAACTGATTTTAAACCCAGTGGGGAGCAGAGTTAGGTTTTATGCTGTAGTACCAGTGGAGACATTTAAGACCGATATTAAAATACGTGCAAATACAACGCTTGCCCAGTGGTACAACCGCATACAGAGAACTTCCATTTTCCATATACAACATAAATATATGGACATATGTAATTTAAGAAAAAAGCGAAAATTTTGATCGGTTTATTTTAAAGCATACCTCTCATAGAAACCTAACCTCAAAAACACCTTAAAATTGCTTTAAATGTCATCATAATTATATGATATGGTTACCTTAAAAGTAGCAAACATGAGCAAACTTTTTTTTCAAAAATCAGAAGAAAAGAATCGGACATTTAATTTTTTCTATAGCTAGAAGATGGAGGAGGAAGACATAAGAAGTGTCAAAGTCGGCATTTATAAAGTATGTATAACTTTTGTTTGTTTATAATTATTCAAATGTTTGGTCGATTGCACTGATTTTTTCTCTATTTTGTCAAGTAAATGCTGTAGGCACTCCGCACATTAAGTGCCTAGTCATAGCAGTGTAGACGTTGCCGAACACATGTAGTATTTGAATGAAGCCCTGTATATTACTATTCCTAATCATAAAAGCTTCATGAATCGAAGCGCCCAACATTGTAAGGCGCCTGCCGTTTTGAAATCGTCATTTGTTCAATTTTTTGTATTTGCCACCATGCATTTTGCAAGGCGCGCAAATGTACGGAAGTCGAGTCGGCACACATTCGTTTGGGCATGATGAAACGATTACTCTACATATATATTAAAATTAGGCGCGTAATGTGCGTAATGCCTTAGTGTAAATTTGGATTTTTTTTTGTTTTTTGTTGAGGAAATGCATTTAATATTCGAACTCCAGGTTATTTGGTAGCAAAGGGTGTGTTAAACGATAAAAGATCTTAGTGTATAATGATGAAAAAGTCTAAAGAAATTAAGGAATCAAAATGAACTAAAGGTTTATCGAATATGCATATATACATGAAAGTAACTACACAAAAAATGAACAATTAGTTTATTAATAGCTTTTAGAAAGAAATCAAAAAGAGCTTAAGTATTTATGCATATTGCAATTTTTCATTTAAAATAAGTTTTCGAACACCTCACTTTAGCTTGAAACTCTAAAAAATCCACAATATTTCACGCATAAACAGCGCACACTTTTACCAAAACAACATTGAAATTATTTTTAATTTTTTTGCATTCTTCTGTTATTTTAAGAAATATTACTTATTTAGTTCTCATATTTTAAAGCATTATTTTCTTTTAAGTTTATATTTAATTTGTTTCTTCTTTTCAGTTCATTTTCTTACCTTAAATTTAGTGATCGACCTCTTTAAAGTTCAAATAAAAAAAAAATATATATCCCCAGCTGGCACGAGTTATGTTGAATGCTAATGAAAACGGAATGCCTTTGATAGCAAATATTGCAAAAAAAAAATTTAAAATAAAATCATACAATTTTTGATTGCTAACATGAAAATGGGAATGCGAAATTGCAGCGTTTTTAAATCACGAATGATATACGATAAAAAAGTAGCAACTAATTTCGATGAAATTATGAAATAGTAATCACTTTCTTTGAAAAACCCACAACACTTTTATGTAAATTAACAGAATTTTATGAATGGAATGTAAGCAATAAGGACTGCCAATGTTATTAAGTGACTACTGCTTGTTTGCTATGTAAATAGAATGGCATTGGAAATAATTTAGATTCGAAATATTTTACTCTCACACTTGTTAGTTAGGCGTTTGAACTCACAAACGCACACACACACACACACACACACACACACACACATGCAAATGGATATATTTTAAGGAATGCAACTGATTTTAATGCAGTCCATAGATTAGCAAGAAATTATAGTAGCTTAGAAAAGTAACAAATGAACAATAAACACATTGAATGCAGCAAAGAATTAACTTTTGTGTATAAACAAAAAAAAAATTACATAATTAAAAAGTTAAAAAAGCAAAGTTTACTCGAACTGTTGTAACAGAAAAAAAAAAATTTTGTAGAAACCATAACGCTACTTTTTTTAAATACATATACATACGTGTGTATGTACACATATACATATATACTATGCTTACTGTAGTTGTTACTCTACTAAATCTCCTGCATTAGTATTTAGGTGTATGTATTTGTTGATTTAACTTAAATGTATGTATGCCTGACTCCCGCATTAAAAATGTATGTATGCTTTAAGCCACTTTAGAGTGCGGACTCTTGAAAAAAAAAACTCATAAAAATCGTTATCAAAATGCAAAAGACGCTAAACAAAAATTGTAGAAATTCAATAAAGTTATAAACAGAGGAAAGAGACAAATTTAATCGACACTTTTTTGTAAAATAATTACTTTTTGTCATAAATTTCGAAAACAATTTATTTTTGTACTTCGTCTGGTTTTCAGCAGCTGTACTTTAAGTTTAGGCTGCGAAAAATTATAAGAGAGAAATTTGAGATGTTTATGTTTGGACAGTTTTTGCATTTTGGTAGCCTTTCTTATGTTGTAGATATTCTATTATATTTATCATTTTAAATATGTATGTGTTTGTGTCTTTACTATATTACTCTGTGTCTTTCAAAGTCTACTACTACTAAGTATGTACATGCGATGTCTAATATTTGTCGGCACAATCTAAATATTAACGTATGTATATGCATATGAAATAACATTAGGGTGTCTCACCACAAAAATATGGAGGGTTTTCCACCGGGATGATAAAATCTATTACAGTTTAAGATTTCCGCCAAAACATTTCGAAAAAATATTCAAAAATGGCATTATATTGAATCCGTAGTTAAAATTTTTAAACATTTTTATGCTGATCTTTTAAGCTTGAACTCTTCTATCATCTGAGGTGATTTTCTGGAAAAAAATATTTTTTAAAAGTAATTGTATTTATAAAAAAGTTAATTTTTGGAGGTACTTTGAAATCTTAATATTTTTTCGAAATAGATTTTATAATTCCGATGGAAAAATATCACCGATTTTTTTTTTTGTTTGGAGAGTGATGCACCCTAATATACCTACATTCATATATCTACACTCATATGTATGTATGTACTTATGTATGTATATGAATGAGTGTAGGGTAAGGGCTTCCTTCGTATTCAAGATTCGTACATTTCGAATTTTCATAATTGGTTGTCGATAAATTTATCGATATATTCATCTGTACCGATTATTATTCTTTGACCGGTATTGCTATCGCGATCCATGTTGTTATAGGTATTAGCACTGCATTCTGTGACGTACTCTGTACCGTTATCGAAATTGTTATGAATATGTTTATCGATGATGGTATAGCTGCCGATATCACTCAAAATATACAGATATACAAAGATAACAGTTATCGATGTCATTATTTTTTATTTATATCTAACCTACACCTATAGCTATCAAAATAAATAACGATAACAGTTATCGATAGCCCTAACGATTTCGATAACAGTTGCGATAGCGATAAAACTTTCGATAACGATAACCGTTATGCTTGCTTTCGTAACAACATTAGTGAGTTGAACTAAAAGCTCACAGCCTTTTAACGCTGTCATAACTGTTAGGACCAAATTTACATTAATGGCTTCTGGAAAGTAGACATTACTCATACGCCACGCTGAACTTCATACGGAATTTTAGTAGTTTGTGGCGAATTATTTTGTTCTAATTGACTAAAATATTTTTCGAGAGACTTCGGCCATTGCCATTTCTATCCACACAAATTAAATTTCCAAATAAAATCGGAAGTTCCACAACACAACTTTCCACTTTCATACCTAGGTAGTAGCTAACGAATCACACTTCGTTATTGCCGATCAATTCCCTTTCAATTTATCAAAAAAGTGTCAACTTCTTTGACAAGTGTCAACCCTGTAAGCTATTAATTTAGAAAGTTTTATGCCAGCAGGCAATTTTGGGGAAGACGTTGCTTACACAATTGCAGCCGCAACTATGCGTGTGGGGGGTATGCATACTCACACACGTGTCAGAGATAGCTGGAATAACTTTGCTTCTAAGTTTTTGAATTTGCGATGATTCAAGGTTGGATTTTCTTAGCAACTTTGAAGTGACAGCAACAGGTGTCACTAATAGCTTGAAATATAATAGACAGAGCAACACAATTAATGTTGAGCAAGAAAATAAAGTTAAGTTTCTGCTTGCTAACGCGCTGATATTTATGAAAACTACTTGTATTCTAAATAACGCTTTCGGATTAAAAATTTAACGCAATAATTGAGATCTGTATTTTAAGTCCCTCGCAAACGTAAGCAATTTCATTCTAAGCTTCTTGAGCATTCATCCTTATTTGTTAATATGTCACAGCATATGTTTGAGCTTTCAATAAGTAACTTACGCACTTTGTATACAATATGCTAAATACAAGCACTTGTAATC
>NW_016168250.1:0-19668 GCF_001687245.7 Rhagoletis zephyria | reverse complement strand
AATCGCTTAGGCGGTTACAGCGCCAATTAAGAAGAAGAAGAAGAAGTTAATTTTTTCATGATCCAATGAAAAAAAATCCGATGAATTGATAACCTTTCACCTTTTTTTGATGTCGGTTAAAAACTAGACAAGTTCTCCACTATTTTACGGATTTCTCGAATTTGCTCCAAATAACCTAGGCAAAAAAGGAACGAAATTCTGGATGTTTTTATCGACTTTCGACTGTGCTAGAAAAGCCAAGCAGTCAGATAAGGACAGCACCAAGCTGGAAACCTACGAATGCCTTCTTGACACAGCTCCTGATATCAAAAATGTGGGGTTGTTCCCACGGCTTTTATTTATACTTATTCGTCAAAATAAAATCATGTAACAACTCGTTTCGGGAATTTTGGTTGTTTGAGACCCATAGTTCATGGTGACTATTAGAATCAGCTCCTATTATGGCTGGAAAGTTCTTTCTGTTTGTCTCCTTTACCGCTTCATGCAGTTAGTTGGGTAGAAAAACTGGGATGTCGAGCGCAATGTAGCTCATTACCAGCCCGACAGTGTTCGGCGCAAGTTGGACGCTGAAGCTCACAGTTTCTTCGTCACTAAATTGAGAGGATAGAAAATAATAGTAAATCGGCCTAAAAAATAGCCGCTGTAAGTCCAAATCCACCTACGCTGACCACAGTATTTTTTAGGAAAGACGTTACAACAACGTCGACATCGACAACCAGAATAGGGTCGAATATGTATATTTAATAACATCTCAAACCTTCTTTCTAATAAACCCAGGCTCTTGGGCTAGAATTATATCCTCAGCGTTTTCGCTTACGCGAAGAGTGAAGGCGGCCGAGGCCGTTTTGTAGTGGTGTAGGTTAGTATAAATACCCTGAACCAGCCTTAGAATCGGTGGTGTCCCTTGGCTTCGGCTATGACTGTACTATCAGTGTTCGTCTCTATCGATGTTTTGCTTCGATGCATAGAAAATTTGCTACTCGAGGCGTCGATGCATCGATGTTTTCTGTAAACTGACATCTCAAGTACATCGAATGGCCGAACATCGCTTTGTCTAAAGTTCATAGAGAGCAAGATGCAGTTTTATAGCTCATAAAATGTTAGTATAATAAAGTGCAAGTTTCAAGTGCTTTAATTTTTAATATTTTTTCTTTGGCTGACTTGCGCTTGGTTATACTAAAATTTTATGAGCTATAAAACTAGTACATACCGAAAAAGGTTTTTAATGTTTTATTTCCATAGTGTAGGAAAACTCTATGCGATGTACGCCCTCCGATGCATCGACAAATATCGATGTAAGTTTCGATGCATCGATGCGAGGAATAACATCGATGTATTTGCCACTGACATCCCTACCACAAATGCAGATTCGGGATACTCCACCTACTCTATTAACCATTCATCGCTCAAGACCTTTCCTATCTCCTCCGTTTCTTGCTTCATTTTCTTGAGGACTATTATTGCGATATATGTAGTAAATAAGAGTCGTAGCTAATTACCCCATTACAGTCCGCAAGAACTTTGTCACAGCTGTCGTACCGTGGATGTTGCCAAAGCCACACTGGAAATCAGTTTGTTTATGTTGGGCCCCAATGCAAATTAGGAAAGCTCTAACCCCGCGGTTATTAGCTCAAATAACAGGAAATTTCTCCTTATTATGGCAGTTGAGAGTGCAAAATACGAGCATGTAGTCATCAGACCAAATCGAGCTTAACTGTTGGTACATGCGTGTCAGCGGCCCTTCGCTGCCGACTTTGAACAGCTCAGCTGGTATGCCGGCGGCTCCGGTGGCCTTATGGATTTTGAGGCACATTCTTGCTGCTCTAACGTCGTCTTGAGCTTCGTCCCTATACATTGGTCTGAATTCTTCTGCATCAAGCGTGCCATCGTTCTTGCTATTCAAAAGCTTTGAAAAGTGCTCCCGTCTCTGCCGAAAATCGTTCCATTTTATTGTTGAATTATTTTGAGATAGAACTTTCCATTCGCATCATCAAAAATGGCAAATTTTCATAAATACAGGAAAGTCCTTCCATTAAGCATTATTGAGCCATAGGTTTTTGTCCGAAATTGAGGACAGTCGTAATAAATCTATTCGGGGTATACAAAGGAATAATGTGGAAATTTATATTAATCATAATTTTCGTTTTCAGAAACCTAGAGTGGAATCCACCGAGCAATTGTTTCGTCTAACATTTTAATTAACTCCATACATAATGGGCCTTTTTGACCCTTATTCCCAGAAGTTGAACAAAAATGGCAGTTAAGCGGTTAAATGTCCTTCAGAAGTGTTATCAAGAGAAATTTATTTAAAGCCACCAAAAAAATTAACAAATATTTTCTACCACGTCTCTTTGATCCACCCACTGGCAATCACACATTTTCTAACCGGCAAAAACGTGTGGCCCATTTGGTGCAGTGCCAACGCCAGCCAGCCAGCCAGCCCTTGGCCTCTGGCGCCATTGCGCTGTGATGTGATGTGCTGCACTGCCGCGTTCAACAGCTGGCGTTGGGCATTAAAAATCTGGACATTGACCATGCAACAGTACACCAACAACACCGAACGCGCCGACACTAGTCAATGTCACGTGAGCAATAATATTTGACATCCGTAAGTGAGTGCAGCGCAGCGCAGTGCAATGCTGCAAAAAAATGCAATGAGCATAAATTTAATTTAAACTGACATTTTGCTGCATTTGCTCATGCAGTTGCGTCTATTTATTTATTATTATCTTTTATTTTTATCCCATGCGTTTATTTTACGTTTTTAATTATGTAGCGGCAAATAAATTAAAAAAATAAAAAATAACTCGCCGCAAAAGCATTTCAAGGCTCATCATCCTTTTGACGTTTTTATGCAAATGCACAGTAGCGCCATCAAAAACAACGTCGCGAGCAAACAGCCATTGTAAGGTACTTATATTTACAAACACACTATGCAATGTATATGTATGTATGAATGTATGTACGAGTATACGCATATTTATGTAAAAAAAATTTATAAATGTGTGTACAAAGTTTTTTTTTGTTTGTGTGCAAATGTTTGCTTGCCGCACAAATGCTGCTTTGGCAATGTAACCGCCCATTTTAAGACACTCCTCCTTCCGCAAGCAGAGGGTCATTTGACGTGTACGTACGTACCTACATATTCTCAAAAGACCACGAAACCGGCGTTTTTGTCATCGTCGTCATCGTCATCGTCATCGTCTGCGTCTTAAAGGACTCCTCACCCTCCTTTAGAGGTCCTTTTTGTATGCGTATGTATGTATGTAGAAATATAGATGTACCTTTTTTGCGTATGTAGGGATACATATATGTATGTAAGTGCGATCGTTAGTAGATGTGCATACGTACGTTTGTGTGTGTAAGTTGATGTTTGTGTTTTCAAATTTAAAATACTAAAGTCTTCCACCATTTTCTTGCTACTATTGCAGCTACTGCAGCATTGATGTCTCTGTCGTTGTTGCTGTTACTCCAATTATGAACATTTTTATGAGCTCATCACCCGCCTGCCCCTCCGCCTATACCACTCTAAAATCCTCGTTTCTCTCGCCATCATCGGTTCATCCGCTATTTTGCATGTTACACACAATTACTTCAAGCGTTCTCGTATGCGAATGGGAGTACCCTGTGGGTAAAATTTCAAGTTCTCAACTAGTGCGCTTCTCGTGAATTAGGACCCACAACTGGTTCGCAATAAATATCCTTTGCTTGCAAACAGCTGGTGAATTTAAAAGGGCGTGGTCCTAGAAAGTGGAAATTGTCCCCCAGCGGCATTACCTTCCAAACAGTCCTTAATTCACCAGATAAGATCTATTCCGCTCTGCATGCCTTTTTTTATATTACTTATATAGATGTGCGCATTGTGTATATTGGTATCAGTGTGACCGTTTTGATCCAAGTGGATCAAAAGTGAAAAGTTTTTCGATGAATTTTGTAGGACACTTCTTTTTAAAATGTGATACTTTTCCAATCGTTTAAAAAAAATCCCGCGTTTATTGTAAATGATTTTTTTTTTACCGACGGATATAACAGTTCAATTATAAAATATAGCGTTAATTTTTTTAATTTTGGTTTCAAATGGTCTTGGCCATTTTATTCTACAAGAAATTCACTTTTATATGGTAAATAATGCAAAAAGCCGTCAACAATAAAAAATCATTAAAAATCAACGCAATTTTTTAGCCGCTTAAAACTTGCACTTGTTTTACTAGAATTAAAAAACCAATCTACTTATCTGCTTACTACTTTTTACAGGTTCCTCAAAAATCGTTAATACAAAGAAATGATAAAATAAACAATTAGGTACTTTTCGCTGAAGTCTTCTGAAGAGAAACCGAGTTTTCCGATCGAAATATATTTACTTTCAAGAATCCTATACCATCTCCAGAAAAACTTGTTTTTCCCCATATAAAATACATGGAGAACTTTGATCGCTTTGAGCGAACACTAAATATTTTTTGATTTCGAAATAAAAAAAAACTGGGGTATGTTTTTCGATATAGAACAATCCTAGGGGGTGAGAGCATTAAAATTCCAACTTTACTTTGCCATGTGCATTTTTGGAACACCCTAATGTACATATATATATACAGTTGTCCACAAAATAATAGGAGTGGGATATTTTAACCTGTTTTGGCTATTTGTCTTTAGTTTATTTAATGTTTCGTATTTTTTTGTAAAAGCCTAGCTGGTAATACAACAAACACCATATAAATTTACATTTTCAAGTTTGTACAAAAATTATAAAAATTCTGCAAATTTTCACCAAAATTTCAAACTATTTAACCAGAATCTTTAGAAAATATGTTGGTATGCAGTTTTGTAGCCCATTCAATTCTAGTCTGAAGAAGTGCAAGTTTCAAGCTGCTAAAAAATTCCGTTGATTTTTGAGAATTTTTTCGGTTGAAGGTGTTTCACGTTTTTTCCATACAAAGTATGTTCGACAATTTTCTTTTATATGGGGACAGTGCCAGCAAAAAAAAATTGCCAAAAATCAACGGAATTTTTTAAAATTGAATGGGCTATAAAACTGCATACCAGAATTTTCTCTGAAGATTCTGATTAAAAAGTTTTATATTTTGGTGAAAATTTACAGAATTTTAATAATTTTTGTACAAAGGTTGAAATCTGAATTTATGCGTTGTTTGTTGTATACCCAGCTTGACTTTTGTATAAAAATAATAAACATTAAATAAACAAAAGACAAATAGCAAAAACTGACCAAAATAACGCACTCCTATTATTTTGTGGACCACTGTATATATGGAGCCATCCCTGTAGGGAAATGTATTCTATCAGAGATTTGTACGTGGCAGTGGTAACAGATGGAAGCAACAACAAAATTAAAGCAGTAAATTAAGCATTCGAAAAAACAAAACACCATCGACTCTAGTTCTGCGTTGAAAACTATTTTGGATAAGGTAAAGGCCATTATGACCTGGTTCGTTTCTCCGCAAAATAGTTAATAATATAAATATATTTAACACCAGCTCACAAAAGATGATTTCAGCATTCGACATGGAAGTTCCAAAGGATCTTTAATTATTTTCGAACCAATCGAGCTTGCAACAAAAGAAATCTGTGGGGGAAATATTGTGGTTCATCTGTTGCAGAAAAAATTATCGAGGAAACATCTAACATGGATTTATGGGCTGTATTAAAAAAAAATAAAAAAATCTTGCAAGAATGGAACAAGCGACACAAAATTATCGAACAGCATTCCCAGTTTGTAATGACTACGACAGCCTGGCTGTGGCAATGGCAATACGGCAGTTGATATTAGAAATGAAAGCGGACGCAGAAGAAACATCATCAGAACGTGATTGCTAACTAATTCACGAGGATGGTAAAAGTTGAAGTTTAGAAATAAAGTATGTAGATTTTTTTAGAAAACGATGCATTTTGAATTGTTTTTGCTTTTTGCATCAAAATATATTTTTTAGAAAAAACTTTAATTATTAACATTTCACTCTAAGCTAGCGATATTTAGTTTTAAAAAGTAAAATTAAATATGTAGTTTTGTAAAATTATCACATTTCGCTTTTTTTGGACTAGTGTGAATCTATGTAGTTACTATCGGCCTGATTCGTTTTGGACGATAAAGAACTAGTACTAGTTCGTGTTTTCCCTGCAGAGATATTTTCATATGCATGTAAGCTTATGCGGGTGTAGGTGGGTGTGTGTGTGTGTTTGAAGGACATGCACGCGATGTGCCGTATTGGATTTGTAGATTTGCTGCACTGTTGCTCAAGCTCGCTTCTGTGACTATGTATGTACTACGTACACTCGTACATATGTACATAAATACGTACTTACACACATATTGCTGCCAAACGGCTTCAACTCCTCCAACATCTATTGCCATCTTGGGAACAATGGCGCTGCAGTGACAACGCCAATAATGGCCAGGCGGCCGACAGCAGCCTGTTAGCTTGGAATTCATGCAGTCACCAGTCAGTCAGGCCACATAAAATTCGCCATGTTGCATTGCACCGCGACGTTTGTGTGGCGGATATTTCTTGCTCGTCATTGCCTTGTGTATGCATGTAATGTATGTACATATGCACATACATATACATATATTTATATATATGAGTATGCGTTTGTATGCACTTACATAAATAAATAAAAGTGTGTTATATAAAGTCTTTGTTATTTGTGTTATCCTGGCTGGGAATGAGGTAATTTCTAAGCGAACATCAAGTATGTTGCTGCTGTTGTTGTTATTGCTGAGATTCTCCATTAGGTTTCAGTGAAAAGTGTAATAAAAAATTTTAAAAAGCAGAAGTGCCGAGAGTTACTCGCAGAATTTCATGACTTTTTGCAGCTTTTTTTGCGATTTTTATGGTTTTAAAAGGAAAATCAAATGCAACAAAAGACCGTTACAGTATGTGTATGGGATCTTAGCGGACTAGCATTTCAAAGATGTGCAAAAATATGAATTTAATGAAATTCTAGAACAGACTAAATGATCCGTAAAATATGACAATGAGTTGAAATGATTTTTGGAATGGCTTGGTTCGTTGCTTTGCTTGGGTAGTTTATTTGTACGTGTGAATATAGAATATGCTCAACGTTGGTTTTGAGACTAGAATGAGTTTAACGCTATAGGGAGTAGGTACGCTCTTACGCCTGAACACTGTTTTCTTTAATACATTCGTGTCTCCAACTAAAGGAAATTAGTTAGCATTCAGTGCTCGTGGGACCCGAAGCGATACGCGAGCTATTTGAGGCGGCAATGTGTCTTTGCATACTACAGCGACCAGAAAGCTGCGCAAACTGCCAACAACATTGCGCATAGTGGAAATTAGGGAATGTGATCCCACTATTAAAGTCGGGGAAATAAGCCAACAAGGAGTAGAAGACGTCGCCCGATAACTTTTCTTTCCCCAATAGTTAAGACACTCGCGGCCTTTCTACTCCTGTACTATACGTCTCATCTGACCCCAGTGAAGCATAAACATAGCATTCGTAAGGTGAACAGTACCCCGCAGCACTTAAGTCTATTAACGCCCAGGTAATTCGCGGCATTAGCCAAAACCGCACCAGCGACATACTGCGACATAGTCCAGTTGGGCGCAGGTCCTGTGAAAGGTGTTTGACTGCGTTTGTCATGCTTCGATGTCTTCCATGTCTCTACTACAGGAAACTAAAACGGTGATCGGCGAATTAGCTGAGTGGCTGACAGTCGTCAGTAATGTTTCGAGATCGAAATGCGGAAACCCTGTTTGAAGCTTCCTTAGCTACCAGAGGGAGTTTCGCATAGCTCCCAGACTGATGATTCCTCGATATTGGCGTCCGGAAATGGAATTTATACCAGTGTTCAAAGTTAAACGGCTATCTCACCGATCTTTATCGCTTCTTCTCTGCACGGAGGCAACCTTCTCTCCTACGATATCAATAGCGGTCCTCTTTACTACCTGGTCTAAGGTGGCCAAGCTGAAATTAGGCATCGACGTCGACGGAACATTAATTTCAATAATAACTCTAATATTTTAGGCGATGATTTTGACTTCTTGCTACCAAGTAAGACCGCAACAAGGTCCTCAAATCGCACACCGACAGCACTTGAGGCAAAGACAGAGAAACGTTGTTGGCAACGTACAAAGCAATTTGTTGATCGGTTCTAAATTATGTTGTGGCTCACCGGGGACAAGTAGGATGCAGTGGATGAAGGAGCAGACTTCTCTGAACACCGCACTCCGTACAGCAATTGGATACCTAGAGGGGGGCCTGCTTCTGATATCTTCTGAACACCACCTTCACAACGAGACCCCAATGCACCCAATCAGGAAGCATAATTAATTGCTGAACAAACATATTCAACGACATACCGACTAACCATAAACAGATATATAAATAAGATAAATTTACAGAAAGTCCATCACAACCTTCAGAGCCTATTGCTTGTAAATGCTCCCATCACGGCACCAACCTCCCCATCACCTGCTTATTCAAACAAACTCAGCCAATAGTCCTCTCCCTTTTATTTCTACGCTTCATTGAGTGCTTAACTAAAATTAGAAAAACCATGTAAGGCGAGTAGAATTTGGAACCCCTACAAACCCCTGGCAACTCTATTGACCAACAAGTAAAGAAAACAGACTGAAATGAACTGAAAAACTAGCCACAGTGGGACCCAGTCATTTGCGATGCCACATTTAGAAAATATAACCGCCATTTCTACTAAAAACTAATTCGCTCTTGCAAAAAACCTAGAGGAGGGCCTACTTTTCAAGAGCCTTAGTTTTTCTAAATTAACGAAAGTGTCTACGTAAGAAGACAAGTCTTTGCTCTAGCCTTTCAAAGAACTCGTTTTATCCTTGGATGTGATGTTCAGAATGCTGAAGCTGATCAATCGTTCATTTGCTGCCTTTAAAAAAAAAAAAATTAGCTCACACTGTTCTGAGCACATTCTTCAATTCTCGACTTTGGCCTTTGGGGAAATACAACGCATAAATAGACTCATAAAATCATTTTTGAAACAAACCCAGATTAAAAACAAAAGAATATTTAAAAAAGCATGATACAGGTGCACGAGTGCGGTTATATATTTATATGCATGCATGTACATCGGTTCGTTTGCTGCTCATAAAAATATGACATAGATAAAAAGTTGAGCAATAAATGCACCTCCACCCCCTCCCCAAAAAAAAAAAAAATCAAGATAAAATCCACAGGGCCATTGTCAAATGGCATTTCGTGCGTGTCGCCTGAACGGTCTACATTGATTTGCTTTTATCTCCATTGTCCTTTAATGACTTCACTCAACTCATTCGGCCTAGCAGACAACTGCAATGCTACTACATACATACACTGCTCGCCATCACTCCAAATCTGAATATGTCGTAACGATTGTCACTGCATACGCAATTAGTCACGACCTGTGATATGGTCAGTTGTGATTTGTAGGTACAGCAGGACACTAGAGCTACCTACCGTTCGTTCGCTCAAAGAGGATAAGCTTGACGCGTTCAACCTAAAACGAATGTTGACAAACGGACAGTGGCAGTAGGCACAGCAGTGACCGATTTCGATGGAGTTTATACGGAAATTTTGGCAATTATTCTTGACTACAATGCACTTTCTTTGAGAACGACATGCACTAACTACATACTGACATAGGAGTATATATGTACATATGTACGTATATTCGTAAGTGAATTATGCGAATGGCAATTCTAAAACGAAAATGTCGAAAAAGAACGTAAGAGAATGGGCGAGAAAGTTTGCCGAAACGTTGATAATCTTTCGACGTAGTTTAATTTTTCAAACCAAAGAATTTTTTCAAAATTCCACCTTACATGGTGTACGTTACATAGCCGAGTCCGGACGTCCGGTGGGTGAAAAGTAGGTGAATGTTTATTAAATTCACTAAAAGATTGATGGCGAGTAGGTGATCTAAAAAGGAAGGCATAAATCGTTTTTCTTTTTAGATTTATGTGGTTTTGCTTTACATCAATTGGAGCTGTGACTGCTTTAGTGATTATTATGAGTTTATGGGAGAAGTTTCAGACAAATCCCACCATTACGGGTGAGTACAAAAATTAAAAAAGCATATGTAAATAAATAGGTATGCAGATGGTCAAAATCAGTTATGGTACTGAACTTGATGGAAAAGTGAAATAGATATTAATCTCTGAAAACCATTAAAATAATTTTTTCTTCTGAAAATGTGTAGTGATAGAAGAGCTAAGTTGTAAAAGTTGCACAATGAATACTGCGCCGTACAATCCTGAGTCTAACGTATTTTTGCAAGAAAATTTCGAAAAAAATTTCATATTTTTTGGCTGATCCTAGGAGTCGCCTTTTTACACTTTTCGCCGACACCTATATTCAACAATTTTTTTTTATAGTTGTACTAGAATAATCAAAATACTTGCCCTGCAAAAGTTAAATGATTCTTGGAGAGCTTTAATGTACTGGCATTAAAGTGATAAGAACTGAGATCTGATAGGTAAGTACTAGAAGGTGGTACTCGTGGTCAATGAAAAAAATATCTCCTAAAGACAAACACATCGACTGTAAATGCAAAAAATCACAAAATTTTACCGCTACGTTCGGCAAAACAAAAAAAGGGGTGGTTTCGAATCGAAATACTTCCTTAGCAAAAGTTTAATGATTCGTAAATTTTCTGGCGCGTTACGTTAGGGTGGGTGGTAGGAACTGAGATCTGGTGGGCAATTACTTGAAATCAATGAACTTAGAAACATATTTAATTGTCTCCTCAAGACCAAAATATCAAAATATCATACTTTAAGATCCGGCTATAAATTCTAAAAATATGGCGAATAATCTGAAAAGAAGACCACTACGTTCGACTAAAAAATAAAAAAACAAAATAATAATATTTTCGAAATTGCCTTGTCGATTAATCCATGTTAAATTAACCAATGGTTATGAGCGACCATGTTTGATTTGGATGAATTTTGGTCAGAACTTTTTTTATCATATAACGAAGTTCTGCCTCAGAAATTTTTTATTTTTTTTTGAAGTTGTGCAAAATTCTAAATTTCACTACTTTCCGGATTTCGCGGGTTTAATTTAATGGTGATATTTAGTGCTATAAAGAAAAATATACATTGAAACGTTAAAAAAATTTTAAATCAAAAATATCTAAAAAGCAAAAACTTAAAAAAAGTGTAGCTTAAGTCTTTTTATACAATACATGTTTTTTCCTCCTTAGACATATACATATTTTTAAAGTTTTAAAAAATTATAAATAAAGTTATGTTAAACAATTTTTATTAAATTTAAAATTATATTGAATTTGTAGTTAACAAAAAAAGTTCTAGCTCCATATTTAAAACTTGCCCTTTATTGCAATAAAATTTAATGGATGTAAAAACTGCCTACTCATAATATTTCTAACAAATCTAATTAAAAACCTCGAACTTTTTTGTTGAATTGTTTTTGTATAAATATTGCACAGAGTTTAAACCTTCGATTTAACTGTTTTTTTTTTTTACGAATCAACTATATATTTATAAAAATAAATAATTAAAATTAAATTATAAAGAAACGAATAGAAATAACATGTCCATATCGCACACCTTCTTCAAAAGAGTCACAACTCAAAATTTGGCATTTTTGAGATTATGCGCTAAAAATGTACGCAGCGCTTTTATTTAGCTTTCAGCAAAAGCTGGAGCAAATTTTTTTTTATAATTTATTAAATTATTATATGGTTACCATGTGCTAAGAAATAGTTTTTCTCATTTTCTGACAACCGTAATTATTTTGAGTTGTGACTCTTTTGAAGACGGTGTGCGATATGTTGGTGACGTATAATTGTGTACATTACCACAAAATATTAAAATTTTCATCATAACAAATATACAAATTTTTATAATTGCTCTTCATACGCATATAAATGTTTACTCACAAGAATCTCTTATTATTTTTTAACTTAGGCTTAGACACCGATTTCCATAACCAAAATGTTGTTTTCCCCACCACTATTGTTTGTCCGGAAATACCTTTTGATCACGACAAGGCCTATGATTTTGCGTACAGAACACTATCGTAAGTAGAAAGTTGAAGTCCATTTCAATTAAGTTTTCATTTGCCATTTCTTTTTACAGGAATTATGACCATCCAACAGCCACCATGATCGCACCGTTTTTAGAGCTTTTGACCTCTTTAAACTTTGATAACATCAATGAAGCTAATGCACTGGCGCAGGCGATCCCAGAAAATGTATTAAAGGAAATGAATTTGAGAGAAGCAGCATTTAAGGTGCATAACTTTGTATATATATATATATATATAGAGAATCACATACATATGTATGTACATAGGTATGTATGTGAACGGGGCTTAATTTCTAAAGGAAAATGAAATGATTTTAATGTGAACTTAAGAATGCGTCCGAAAACAAGAGAGTGTTAGAATATCCTTGATGAATTATTCAATATTGAAAAGTAGACGCAAGCAGTCTAAAAGCCTGATTATGGCAACTTAACGTAACCTAGAACTTTAGAAAATCCAAATGAAACAGACTTCGGTTGTCCAAACATCCATTTAATAGAATTTTTTAGTGACAACCTCTAAGTTACGTTAAGTTGCCATAATGAGACCTTAACGGCGCAGGGTCAAAGAAATGTACTGGGTGTGGCAAAGCATGTCATCCCAGTACCCAATATTTTTAACGCGTCGCCGATGATGTGTGTGGTCTCGAAGTGTCATGATGGAGCACAGCCTTCTAATCTCACCACACTGAGAGCCATAACCTTACACTGAGGAAGTTCTGCTTTTGAGAAACTTGAGGTGAATAATCTCGTCGAAACAAAGGCGTTTCCGTTCCACATTGTTTAGTTGTAAAATAGTTGTTTTATTAATCTTTCAGGGCCAAATTCACAGTACGTAGTTAACTGAGAATCGGCAGTAAACCGCAGATTTTCAGTACAAAAGTCTGCCCCCATGCTTCACTTTACTTATTTTCGGGGGATTGTCATACTATAGTATCCATACATTCATATAATTTCTCTCGCGCCAGGCTCGCGTCAGCTGTGAAAGTACTCTGACCGAGTGCAAGTATCGTGATGAACCTATACCCTGCTGTACCCACTTTGATACCGTCTATACTGAGCATGGGATGTGTTTTGCCTTTAATAGCCGTTTCAAGTCAGAGACGAAAGAAGAGTAGGTATTAACAAAAGTATATGTATGTGCGTAATAATATGTATATGTTTATATGTGTGTGTCTTATATTTTTATTAAACCTCGCATTGTTAGTGTCAGTGGCGCTGCACCGCACGATCTCTATGAAACGGATAAGAAATGGGCTTTGTTCTTTATACCGAATGGAACCGCAAATGTAAGTATGTACTTCGTTATGCACATTAGTTAGTGTGTCTATTAACGGTTATTATTTTAGTCAAAAATCTCTTACTTACTTACAACTCACGCCTATTTTTTTTTTCTTTTTCGACAAGGTCTTTATTTTTTCAAATGAGGAATATTTTGGTCGCGATTTTAATGCACAAATCGAATGGGAAGATAATCAGAAGGTGGAAGCAAGAATCTCTAAAAAGAATACCTACACCACAGATGATGCCAGACAGCTTACAATCGGGTACGTAAAAGCAAAAATGTATAAAGTGAATTCCAATTAAACACACTACTACTGAAATTGCAGTCAACGGAAGTGCATATTTTATGACGAGGTCAAATTGCAGTACTTCCCAGAAGGTTACACATTCTCATCCTGCATGACAGAGTGTCGGATGAAAAGAGCAATCAAACTCTGTAAATGCAATCCACCATTTTATAAGCCAATACGTAAGTTTTTTGAGTTAGATAAATTAATTAATACATTCATTTGTACATATGTATGTAGGTATGTACATTAGGGTGGTCCAACGTTATTTTTTCTTCCAACCCCAAAACAGAAGAAAATCAAAAATAAGAAGAACAGTATTTTTTTTTGAAGTCGGTTAATCGTTTGGGGAAATACATTTTTTCGTAGAATTGCTCTAAAACCATTAAATGAAATATTTTTTGATAGAATACGTTTATTTCCCCTCAGAGCTTTTAAACAAATAAAATTAGAGTGAATATTTAATTTCAAAATTTGACTAACTATTTTTTCATACGAACATTAAAAAAAAAGTTAGTAAAATTTTAAAGTTAAATATGCATCATAATTTAATTGTTTGAAGTTCTCTGCGAGGAACTAAACTTATTCCATCAAAAACATTTGATTTTAAAGGTTTTATAGCAGTTCTATGAAAGAATTTATTTTACCCCTATATAAAATACATGTAAGACTTCAAGGCGGCACTGTTATATATTAACCGATTTCAAAATAAAAATATACGGGTCTCCTTATTTTCGTAATTTTTCAGTTCTGGGCGTGGTAGCGTGAAAATTCCTAAAGGTTGATTTTCCTATGTAATTTGTGGACCACCCTAATGTGCATATATTTCAAAGCTAAATTATTACCGCTCATTTTCTTTTTAGCAAATGCTCCCATGTGCGGCGTATCCCATTTTTCATGCTTGGAAAAGTATAAAGTTAACATTACAAGTATAAAGAACTGTATGCATTGCGAATTAAGTTGCTCAAAAACCGTTTTCAATATTGAGAAGTTGATTAAGAGGTGTGTGTGTGTATGGACAATTTCTTTTGTACAATCTACGCTTTTCAAACAATCTCTCAATCTCGCTTTTCTATCTACATTTTTTTTCAGCACGGAAAAGAACGACGATGACGGTGTTTTAGTGGAATTTCTTACTTGGCCCATTATACGTTATAAGCGTGAGGTACTCTTTGGTTGGGTTGATCTATTGGTCTCCTTTGGCGGCATAGCCAGTTTGTTTCTTGGATTCTCGCTGCTATCGGGTGTGGAAATTATTTATTATTTTACATTACGCGCTTGCTGCATGGTCTACAAAAATAGGGTAAGAACTTATACATACATACATACGTACAAATATGTGTACATATGTATATACATACAAAAATCAGTAGAATTGCAAAGATCTGTTCTGTCTTTCATGCCTAAGCGGCGCACAGTGCTTTAAAACTGGAAAATTGATATCAAAACAGCGTGTAGACGTAGCGTTATAAAAAATTTCCCCTAAAATTTAAATTTTTTATTCTTAAAAATCAACCCAAACTTGCACTTTATTGTACTTAAATTGAAAATGATATAAAATTGCATGCCTTTAATTTTACTAAAATTTAAAAAAAAAATTTCTTGTGCATTTCTTTTTCGTTTTGGCGAATCTTATAATTGTTTTCAACTAGTTTTCATTACGGAACAATCTTTAACAAGAAGAAGAGAATCCGAGCTGCGTTAAGCCTAAAAACTCAACTCCCAGAACACGTCAATGTGATTAAGCGCAAGTAAGACTCAGGCAGGCTACATTTTTTTCCACTTTTTTTATTTTTACCCTGATGACCACTGAGGTGTAGAAAGGATTATTCTCCTTCAGAGTATCCTATTGGTCCATCTCTCTTTTATCTCTAGAGAAAAAAAACTCCTGAAGTGCTTCAGACTCAAGCGGTAACTGCACTTTTTTAGGAACACAATCGCTGATAATTATGTACTACCTACTGGTTATCAGATTTCGACAGGAGGTGGACGGAAACTGTTGAGGAACGCCTGCACCTTCTTCTAAGCAAACACTAGGGATGGGTAAATTCGATATTCGAATTTTAAACGAATTTTAGCTCCTAAATGGCGCATTTTTGAAATCGAACTTTGTGTTGCTAAAATTCGCATAAAATCGAATTTTTCTAGAAAAAATCGAATTTCATCTTTATTTCCAAAAAATCAACCTTCAACTTTCTTCTTTCTAGCCAAATTTGCCATCACTGTGTGTGGCACTCCATTTGTCTTAGGGATGCAAGTAAAAAAATACATGTTTTTCGATCTGATGCATTGAGACAAAAAATCTGTGCCAAGAAGGAACTGTTAATCCAAACTCAAATTAAAAAATTTTTTGTAAAAAACTAATTTTTTTTTGTTGATTTTTTATTTTAAATTTTTAGAGGCTTTTACGTTGGTAGCACGAAGCTTTTGCCTGAGAAGACCCCTAGTAAAATTTTCCGGAGAATAATTTTCTAGAATATATCAATCCTCTAACGACCTTAAGAAATTTCACTTCAAAAATTTTTTGGAAAATTTGAATTGAATCGAATTTGCTCCACCAAATTTCGAATCGAATAATCGAATGGCTGGGGAATGTTCGAAATTCGGAAAAAAACGAATTTCAACCCTCCACTACCCATCCCTATCACACACTCTGTAGGTGCCACCGATCAGGCGCTGAATAAGGAACTCATAGAAAAGAGTGAGGTAGTTAGTTACAGCTGAAAAATTAATTTGGGCCATGGAGCCCTTCAAACCATATAAAACCCTTGGTCCAAGGAGCGTTTCACCGACTCAACTGGATATGTCGTATTCATAAGGCTCGGAAAACCTCTCACACTAATCCCAAAGATTTAAAACCGATGATTATATGCTTATTCAAACTCGGGATATTGAATCCTATATAAGGGAATCTACCGCAAACAAAGTTATAAGCTCAGCACGCCTATATGAAAGAAAGTCCTCTGAAACAGCGTTGCACAAAGTCAGGTCTCACATTAAGAAATCCCTCATGAGAAAGTAGTACACACTGATAGATTTCCTGGACATCGAGTGTGCTTTCAACAATATTACGCCTATGGCAATTACGACGGCTTAACGAACCTGAACAGCGACTTAGAGCTAGTCTAATTCATAAGCTAACTGTAAATTCATAAGCTAACGGCAGAGTCGTTCGAGGGAAGCAAAGCTGAATAGATGTGTTAGTAGGGTAACTACGCAGTATGTAATCCTCTCTCTCTCTCCCTGTTGACGTCCTTGAAGTGGTTGTGAGTGAAAATTGTCCACAAACTCTGCACTAACTAAGATTTCTTAAAAGTTGAACGAAAAGAAAAACTGACATGGCTCCTTTTCACATGGAAATCCTCCCTGTAATCAGCAATAGGGCTAGGGCCATTGAATACTTAGGAATGATTAGTACCAGACAAAAAGTTAAGACGGGCACAAAATATACAAGACCGTGTTAAGAAATCAACGGCAGCTCTCTACAACTGTAAGGCTGCAATTGGAGGCAGCTAGGGGCTGTTCCCAAACGTCATGCATGTCATGTTGTTAGTCCTATTTTGCTCTACGGGGTAGAGGTCTGGTGGCCAAGCCGCAACAAGAAAAAGTGTAAAGAACTTCATTACTCTGCATTTGTGGGCTCTATGCCAATGTGGCCAGATCCACAGTTCTAACTGTAAATTACGGTTTTTTATACAAGCTTTTCGAAATTGCCAATTTTAACGAATAAATTAAAATTTCTCTTTCGGTTTTTCGTAAGTCAACTTTTGAGATAAATAGGGGGCCATGAAGGAGCAGCGTTCTCTTATTTGAAACATTATTTTAGCTGTTCTTTACAATCCAGATCGCCACAGAAAATGTGGAAAAAAATGGTCCCAAATCAATTTGAATAAAACCAGAACTAGAAATTCCAGCACTATCCGGTATTTTAAGCAGGGGCCGAGAACAAAAAGTAGGATCGAAACTAAGTTTCGTTCTTGTAGTTTTGTTCACCAAGATCGCTTAAAAACCAAATTGAAATGAGAACAAAACCTTCGGCAATGTTTTCACAAGAACGAATGTGAGAACAAAACTATCGAGAACGTTCTCAACGAGAATTATATATGAACAAAACCCTGTTTTAATGCTCTTAAGAGAACAAAATTCGAACAGTACTTTCGGGAAAATTTGTAAGAGAACAAAACGGGAGCAAAAGTCTAAGGAACTTTCTCTCGAAGAACCATCACGAATTTTCTGACAGAGAACGAAACAGGGAAAAATCTTCTCTGAACTATTCACGAAGAATGAAAGCGAAAACAACATATTTCTCATAGCGTTCCATTAGTTTGAAATGTTTGAATTTTAAAATTAATCAACAAAGAACGGGAAGATATAACTGTGAAAATTAAGTTAACGAAAGACTTAAGACACGAACTTTTTCTTGCATATAAAATTTAAAAAAATTTTCCATAAATGGACAGTTTACCCTAATGGTAAACGATGTCGAAGTTGAAATGATCCACTTTTCCTCTGGCTTATAACTACCAATCATTGTTCTCACTGAAACGATTTTTCACCTTTTGTTCTCATTTTGTTTCCGTTTGGTTCTTATGTGGGAACGTTCTTGACATTACATTTTGTTCTAATGCAGAACTAAACCGAAACCGAAACGCGTTTTCGGTTCCTGATTTTAAGTAGGAAAACGGCAACTATTTGGATTCGCAGACTCCATACGCTGGTTTCAGTAGGTTTCGAGGTCCAAAAGTATGGATCCAGATGTGCTGTTGTGGCCACTATCAGCCGCTTCAACCTAAACTAACCTCTAGCCTATGCCGGGTATGCATTTTTCATTTCAATTTGCATATTTAAATAATTTAAATGTTTATGATTTTTTGTAAATTCCAGCAAGAACTATATGAAATCGAGGAGGAAATCAAATGTCGCCCGCCACCCGCAATCGATCTCTCACTACGTATTAAGCCTTATGTTTCAAAAACTTATAAACCTGTTGGGAATAAGGATGACACCCTAACTCATAATAACTTAAATAGTAAACAATTCAATGAAAAAAATATCAACATGAATAAACGTAATAACTTCATTATGAATGCCACACAAAATGACAAGGAACTTAATAGGCGACGTAAGGCCGATAAGGTATGTTTCTATAAGAAAGTAGATCCTTATGAAATAATAAATTAATTAATAAAACTATCAGGACTACAACGGTTATTCGAAATCACTCTACAAATCAAAGAAAATCATACCGCAGTACACGGGTTCTAACAGCGACTGGCAATATGGACAATATCTACCATGAATTAAATAAGTTAAAAAAATTATAAAAAGCTGCAATTGATATTACGATATCAGAAAACAAAAAAAAAAAATTTAATAGTGCATATACATATACCAAATCACTTTGAAAATTAATAGCAATCTTTAAGATAAGAAAAGTAAAAAAAAAATAACAAGTGTATCGCTATTAAATAGGTCGACATGGTTATTTGGACGTCATTGATATACATATTCAACTTTTAATACCTACAAATAAAGTTATTTATAGAAACGTTGCACTTGAAAAATGAAACAATANATTAATAGCAATCTTTAAGATAAGAAAAGTAAAAAAAAAATAACAAGTGTATCGCTATTAAATAGGTCGACATGGTTATTTGGACGTCATTGATATACATATTCAACTTTTAATACCTACAAATAAAGTTATTTATAGAAACGTTGCACTTGAAAAATGAAACAATAATGTTATTTATACTCAAATCAATATTTTAATTTAAAAATATATAAAAATTACAGCACTTCACCATTTCAATGAGATGATAGAAGTACGTACATACTAGGGATGCCAATTCAGGGATCCCGGTGTTTTAGAGATCACAAAAATTCCGGGATTTGCTTGCATTAATCCCGGGAACCCGAAAAATTAAAAAAACATAGCGGGATAGCGAGATTACTTAAAAAATATCCCGAAATCCCGGGATCTCATTTATCCGCATATTTTGACATCCCTAGTACATATATACACTTTTAAGTTCATGCAATTTTTCCACTGAATAGGCCAGTGTAGC
>NW_016168249.1:0-19670 GCF_001687245.7 Rhagoletis zephyria | reverse complement strand
AATACTGTCATAACTCAAAAAACTAAAAACTCGAGAAAAATGTTCTGAATTTACATATACTCCCAGGGAAAAATTAATACACATCTTGTTCTAATGACTACACGATTAACGCAGAACGGGAACTGACCCTCTGGTAATCGTTACAGCTATGCAATTTTTACAAATCATAAGAAATAAGTAACGCTCATTTTTGCATACTTAGCTAGATTTTTGGCTTTTTTTTGGATTATGACACTTTTCTAGTAAATGAGCGATGTACACATACATACATATTGTCACCTGAAATGCAAAAAGACGTAAGAAAAGTCGTCACTGAAATGGAAAAAGTCGTGAGTAATATGTTTTTCATAAAACAAATAGGGGAGTTGTAATTCGATGAAATCCATCATATCAATCAAAACGTGAATTTTGAATTTTTTATGAGTTACGACTTTTTGCATTTCAGCGACGGTGTTTCTTAGATCTTTTTGCATTCAGGTGATGATGTGTGCTAAATATATATATTTATATGTTTTTACTAAAGCCTGATGCGTTAATAATTTAGTTTCACTTCTCGTAATTTCCTACTGGGTTGCTCATGCGAAGCGGTTCTCTTGTGCTCACCAACACAGACACAGTTTAACTTTTGCCGACCACTGGCCTATCCCAGCCAGCAAAAAATCCGAAAACCGATCCGGAAAAGAACAAAAAAGTGGATAAAATGCGGATTTTTGTCCGTTTACTGATTCCATTTCCGGATACTTTGACGATCNCCAAAAAAGTGGATAAAATGCGGATTTTTGTCCGTTTACTGATTCCATTTCCGGATACTTCGACGATCCGTTTTCCCACGTGCGGCAGAAACGTATGTACAGACAACAGTATGTGAAACCGATACGTTTTCGGCTGTTTTTTCTGAAATTTGTCTGATTGAATTCTTCGTTCAATACGCTATCCTTCTGCACTTCACAGATACTTTTTCATGGTTCAAAAGAAATAAAATAAAATTAGGAAGCGCCTGACGGAATTCGAACGCGGCACCTTCTGGAAGCTAACGAATAGCGGCACACTCCTCTGCACGCTCAGCCACTGCCGACTACGCATGTATGCTTGCAAATGTTTAGCTTAAGCAAATAAAATACAATTATTGCTTTCAAATGACATCATCTTTTTCGAACGTTTTCCGGATACGAAAATTGAAGATAACTGTAGGAGTTCTTTGTATGCGTTTTCGGGTACGGAAAATTGAACTAAACTGTACTGTTTCCGGACACGAAAATTGATGATAACTGTAGGAGTTTTTCGTATGCGTTTTCGGATACGGAAAATTTAACTAAACTGCACTGTCGGCAAAATTTACCATTCTTTGCTGGCTGGGATACTAAAGACAGCATACAGGTGTAGGTAAGAACGTCAAAACTGTTCAAGTACATACCTAATTCTCAATGAGGTTGTTCACACTTGTCTGGTTATCAGGTTTTTTGGTTATATTTATTATTCAGTTGACAACAATAAAATACACTACAGAATAATAATTTTTAACCAGATAACCTGATAACCAGGCAAGTGTGAACAACCGCAATATGTTTGTAAGTGTATATTCTAAAAAGGTTGGTCGGTTAAAGTTGCGAATTTAACAACTCCAATTAGCACTCATGAGTGCCGTATTAAAGCCACATCTCACAAATGGCCTAAAAAAAAGTCAACAAGAATGCAGCGGAAAATTATTATTTCTCTCAAATCCAGCCCGTGGATCTTAAGAACCTAAGAATTTGCAGCGAGTTAATATCGCCTATGTTTGTAAAACTACCAGGGACGTAAACCGGTTTTGAACCGGAAACCCGCTTTTTCTATAGACTAATTGAACCATTAATAATAATAATAATAATAGATTGGCGCTTACACATATGTTAGTGTTTGGCCGAGCTTCTCCTCCGACTTGTGGCGTGCGCCTTGATGTTGTCACACAAAGCGGAGGGACCTACAGTTTTACGCCGACTCCGAACGGCGATTGCATTTTTATGAGAAGCTGTTTTTCATGGCAGAAATACACTCGGAGGTTTGCCATTGCCTGCCGAGGGACGACCGCTGTTAAGAAAAAACCTTTTTCTATATATTTTGCGATGTTGCNAACCGGTTTTGAACCGGAAACCCGCTTTTTCTATAGACTAATTGAACCATTAAACGAAACGAAATTTTCCACAAATGTTTGATCCGAACCGAAAATCGAACCACTTTTAATAAAAGTTTAAAGGTTCTTTTCATCCGATTTTCAATTGACAAATGTACCTCCTTTTTTCTTTTTGTTAAATATGATAATACATACCATGTTTGTTTACCATATGGCAATATCAAATGTTAGGGCAACCTATCTCATTTGACAGACACTTGACACTTATCCTTGCGCGTTGTTGCACTTGACACTTGGCGCTTGACGCATAAACTTGCGCGTTATTTTTTTTTCCGAACCGCTGAACCGAACCGACCAAATTTTTCATCCGGTTTACGTCCCTGAAAACTACAGTAGAAGGGTTTGCCTTGAAATCTAATNCTATTTTTTTTTCCGAACCGTTGAACCGAACCGAAACCCCTGTTCAAAAGTGCAAAAAGGGTTCGAACCGCTGAACCGAACCGACCAAATTTTTCATCGGGTTTACGTCCCTGAAAACTACAGTAGAAGGGTTTGCCTTGAAATCTAATTCTTGTCCTACACAATGCTGGGCCGCATCATGCAACGGCAGGGCTATCAGCTAAAGCCATAACGTTCGGACACTATATATCTGTAATCGGAAAATGATTTCTAATCAGATATGCTCCACTTTTCTATCTGGTTGCTGCCTTCTCTACCAAAATCGTTAGTTAGTGGTGCATCAAGCACTTCTTCCCACCCACTTAGCTTTCAGTGCTAGGAAAAATGAATGGAGAAGTACCAGACCGATTACAAATTATTACGTTAGTGCTAAGAATATAAGCGAAAAGAAATTCAAGGCGAGTATTTACATATTTCCGAGTTGCTCCAGATTGAGGGCGTGGAGTTGCAATCGCATCCGATAAGAAGATTAGGTGTGTTCTAGCGACGTAATAATTACCGAAATATTGCAGCCTTGTTGCTTTCTTGATATTTTGCTGATGCTCAACTGAAAATATTCTAAAATGCTGCAGGAATTGTGTAGTAAGAGTTTTTATAATGCTTTTGATTTGCCAATGATAAGCAACTGATTGTCAAAATTTTGTTCCTGGAGCGCCTAAATTTTCGCGTAGAACGTGACGCTCCTTCATAAAAATAACACTGCCGCTTTAATTGTAGCTCGAATACACCCATTTTCTGATTTGAAGTTTTCCACTAGGCTACGAACAGGGCTGCCAATTTAGCTCTTTTCCCGTCAAATCTGACTTTTTCGAAGTCCATTTAGCGGCAGGAAATGAGAAATTGTGTGAAGCGGGCAATCTAGCTTCAGCAATTTTTTACGGATTTTTAGCTTTTTCCTTATACAATATATTACAATATTTATGATATGCCTCCAGTGGGCATTGTTTTGCGTGCATCGCATGAGGAGATAGATAGAAAAAATAATTCAGTATAATATAATTAATTTTGTAAAGTGGAATAATATAAGTAATACTATGCAATTTTGGGCAGAAGTTCAAACTTATACGGATGCAGGTGGCAACAAATTGTTTTCCGATCTGGCGGAATTTGCTCTTCATAAACTTTCACTACCTTGATCTAATGCAGAACTGGAACTTTATTCAGTCAGCCAAACTTGGTGAAAACAAAGCTACGCTAGTATACACTTATTTGTGTAAGTAAATGTATGTTATATTAACTTTTATTCTTATTTTTCCTTTCTGACAAACCTCGATCCCAGCTGTATTATTTCATTATTCATTTAAATTTCAAGTAGTGTTTCAAATGAATTGCTTAAAATTATATTAATATAAACCTATTTAGCGGCTGCTGTGGTGTAGTGGTTAGGAAAGCGCGCTACGACTCCGCAGAGCCTGGGTTCAAGCCCTGGTCAAAGCAACATTACAAAAAAATATAGAAAAAAGGTTTCGCCCCTCGGCAGGCAATAGCAAACCTCCGATTGTATTTATGCCATGAAACAAAAATCAGTAAAAATCTCGGGATCCGGGAGCTGTAATCCCGGGAGTAAGATGTACCAGACAACTCATACACTAAATGAAAGTAGATGTAATGCCCTTTTGTTAGAAAGTTATATCATATCGGACGAGATCGGACAGAAAAAGTCACACTCCACGAAACAAGCACAATATGATTAAATTTATACAACCAAAACATGCACTTTGAAACAGTGAATTAAAAAAAAAAACACAATAATAGTACATACCATTAGTATTATTTTCCGTTGTTAAAATAATCACATTTCAAACTTTTTATATACGTAAAACTTATCCGCGTAGCACTGCAGTTCAAAATAATAACATTCTTGCACAAACTGAAACCAAAACCACAAATTTTACGTCGACAGATAGGGGACAAGGGTTACCTTGCGGTCATAAATTTATTATTTCTTTTCTAATTAGAGTATATAGAATGCAGTCCGGCTGTTTTGAAAGCAAAAACTGAAAATGTGACTTTTGGCTGCAACTGCTTATTTCAGCCATAGTGCAACGTACGTAGTGCCCATATACATATAAGGGCTATTCGCGATCCGGTGCAAATGGCCTAGCATCATTGCATTGCAAATTTGTATTGCAAATTATTTGCAATACACAAACAAAATACACGCATTTGCATTTGTCATGGCTTGGCAAATTTGCAATACCGAAAATCCATAGCATAAAAATGCTATGCATTGCATTCATAAACAAAACCAAAGCTGATGCACAAAAATTGTTTTGCAAAAGCTTTGCCATGACAGTTTAATAAAGGTCGCTCACAATCCATGGCATATTTCTGCAATTGCATAAATTTGTCAGCTCTTATACACCGAATCGCGAATAGCCCTATACTTTATTTTGTGTTGTGCTGCTTTCTTGAAGTATGTACTGCATTAATGTTATTTGTTCTAATTCCTGTGCCTACCTACATATTTGCGAAACTCTTTGTGACAAGAGATGCCGTGCAATAAAGCCATAGGAAATAACTCCATATGGCTTTATTTCACCCCACATGGAGAAACAAGGTCATATTGCTTTATTTCCATGGGGGAAGTGAAATAAAGCCATAAGCAAAAATTTTACATATGAAAAATAAATCCATACGATCTTATTTCAATACAAAAAGTAAATGTTGTCTCGTTAGCGGCGGCCCGCGTTGGCTCGCCACTCCGGGCCACACGTCCGGACGCGCCGCTATCGCTCCGCGCGGCTATCATATAAAATTGTTGCTTTGTTCGTTCTTTTTGCTTTTGAAGATATACATATGTGTTTTCTTTTAAATAAGTAAGATATATTTATATGTCTATTTAACGTCGTTTAAAGTACCAAACCGCGTATCAACATAATGCAAAACCGCGCGTATCAAGATAACGCAAAACCGCGTATGTGAGGTTTCATTAATTATTTTGTAGAGTAAAAACACTCATATTCCAAAATGGTTCTCTCTTTTATAAAGCAATCGCATTTCTGGCTAGTATATTTCAGCACGAATAGATAAGGCACGAGCCAAGAGCTTCGGTGAGCAAATCAAATTTTTGACAAAAAATGTGAGTTACGCGGTTTTGTAGAACGACGATTCGCGGTTTTGTACTTTAAACGACGATATATGTATATGAGGTTGAGTGCTTTTCGTTTTTGTCATTAACAATTTTATACATGCCTCAAGTTAATATGCATCTTACCGATTTAAAAAAAAACATATACATACGTAAATACATACATATATCTATACAAATTAATATATATACATACATATGTATATATCTACAATCTTTTGTTGTAAAATATATGTACTCTTTGAAAAAGTTTTTCAAATAACATATTTTACTACTGTTTCAAAAGAGAATATTGGTGTTTAGTGCATTTTTTGGCGTGCAATTACTCTTAAAAAAGAGCAAAATTTCAAAAAAATTTTTTTAATAACTTTTACACGGTTAACAATATAACCCCCCCCCCCCCCCCCCCCCCNTGTTAATACAGGGGAAAAAATCAACTAGAAAATTACCGAGTTACTTTATACTGGTAAACATTACACAAAAAATTATCAAAGGTGCAATAACGCCATAATGGCCTTATTTCACTTTCACAGTGGGAAATGAGACCATACGCAAAAATATGGCTTTATTTCTCAATTTAATGTGAGGCATTATTTTCTATGGCTTTATTGCGCGGCATCGGACAAGACAGGCTACGTAACTTGGATATTCTCCCTATTGAAATTTCTATGGTTCTATCTTTAAACTTTGATGATGTTATTGATTCTTTTGTGGAACAGAAAGCTCGGAGAATAGAAATTGTATTAATAAATATCTTATCAAAATTAAATTTGTATTTAATTTTAAATTTGTATGTATAAACCCGTGCACATATTATTGTTAAGAGTGTTGGGTAGCTACTTAAATGGTTTATTAAAATTAAATTACAACGTGACGATTTTACTGGGAGGGCCCAAAGATTTTGCCACAGCCTTAGTTGATATAGCTACGCCACTGGGACCACCTCTGGGATATCACCTTCCCTTTAAAAAAAGTCTTAGAAATCGGTTAGCGTGGTCAAAAGTTATTCGGAAAAATATACAAAAGAATATATATATATTCCGACGAGTTGATACCTCTTCTTTTTTTGAAGTCAGTTAAGAATGAAAACTTACATCCAAATACATTCATACATAAAAAAAGTATATAGATTTGCAGCCCAAACTCTTGTCACAGTTTTTTCTTTACGGAAAAATATATGAGCAAGTTTAAATTTGTCAATAAAAAAATTTTTGTCACCGATAAATAATTGGGCTATTAAAATGCTTTGTGAATCGAAAAAGTGTTAATTTTTCTAGTTTTCTAAATTTATTTTAGTTTTATGAGTGTGACCATCAGTATACCTAAAAATATATAGTTTGTATATGTTTAGTGAATTTGAACTATGGCGATTGNCTTTACGGAAAAATATATGAGCAAGTTTAAATTTGTCAATAAAAAAATTTTTGTCACCGATAAAGAATTGGGCTATTAAAATGCTTTGGGAATCGAAAAAGTGTTAATTTATCTAGTTTTCTAAATTTATTTTAGTTTTATGAGTGTGACCATCAGTATACGTAAAAATATATAGTTTGTATATGTTTAGTGAATTTGAACTATGGCGATTGTGGATTTTTTGTTTGATTTCATAAAATTTCGACAAAAACTTCATAAGTAGATCGAAAATATATTCATAGTGATACATTTCCACAATATAGTTGAAGTCAGAAACTATAGAACTCCAACTGGGTGAAAATTTCTCTACTGGAGCTCGGATTTAAATCAAGTTAGAATTTTTGCGTAAAAATTTGTGGGTAGAGAAGTTTATAGATGTGAAAGGGATTCTGAGATTTTTTTTAAATTTTAATTTTTAAAGTTTTTAAAAGCAAACATATTTTTAAGCAATCTTTATATTCAAAACTCAATTTCTCTTAAAGTATTTGACGAAAGTTGATGAAATTTTTTTTGTAAGCGTAGTGACAGAGCTTTAAACAAAAAATATTCTTATAATTTAGAAAAAATTTTCTTTTTTAAATTTAAACATTATAAATATTCAAGTTGCATTAAAAATATGTTCTCAATGATTGTTTTCCATTTCGTTTATATTTTCGAAAACTGCATTTATTGAAGAAAATATTTGTAAAAAAAATTTGTTAGATCTTTTCTGTTTTTGACTTACACCAACAATTGTCACAGCGCGCACGCATCGTGAACCATGCACGCTCACCGCTTATGCGCGCAACGTTTTCACTAGAAAGCGCGTACAGGAGCAACTAACAATTGGCTCATATTTCCGNCCAACAATTGTCACAGCGCGCACGCATCGTGAACCATGCACGCTCACCGCTTATGCGCGCAACGTTTTCACTAGAAAGCGCGTACAGGAGCAACTAACAATTGGCTCATATTTCCGACTTTTAACATAACCTCATATAATAATGATGGCATTTATGGTATTTTTAAGGCATTTTTAGGTTAAGTTTTGCATCGGAGGTACGTGTTAAAATAATCCCATTAATTCCATTCCCATGGAATTCACACACAACATTATTACCAGGGAACGGATTTTTAGGACCTTAAAACCTACAAAAAAAGGGAAAATAAGCAGGAAAGGGCACTAGAAGGCAAAATAAGGTACCAAATAAAGACAAACACCGAAAAATAATCAAAAAATACATTTGTTTTAGAAATGTTTATTTTACAAGTAAAAAGAGAAAAACTATGAACTACATACAGTGCCGGACAAAAGTATTGGCACAGAGAATTTTTCGCAATATATGCAAAGTTTTTTATTCTAATTTATTTTCAATTTTTTTTAATAAAAATATGGTTCGCACTTCACAAAAAAACATAAAAACAAAATCTCTAAACTTTGTGCAAAACTCAGGAAAATTCAATAAATTTGCATACTAATTTGCAACTTTTTATTCAGATTTTTTAGAGAAATTCTAAGTATGTAGTTTTATAGCCCAACTAATTTTAGTATAACAAAGTGCAAGTTTGAAGTATCTAAAAAATTTCGTTGATTTTTGGACATTTTTTTAGTAGAAGGTGTTGCTCATTTTCTCCATACAAAAAATAATTGTCGAAAATACTTTGTACGGAAGAACCTGACTGAAAAAAATTTCCCAAAAATCTATGCGATTTTTTAGCACCTTCAAGCTTGCACTTTGTTATACCAAAATTATTTGAGCTATAAAACTGCATACTTAGAATTTTTCTAAAATAGAAAGTTGCAAATAAGTATGCAAATTTAATGAATTTTCCTGAGTTTTGCACAAAATTTAGAGATTTAGTTTTTATGTTTTTTGGTGTAGGACGAACAATATATTTATAATAAATTAGAATAAAAAACTTTTCAGATATTGCGAAAAATTCTCTGTGCCAATACTTTTGTGCGGCACTGTATGTATGTAGTTTCATCATATCAAAAATTTGTACTTTGAATCTTTGACTATTTTCCCCATTTCAGTTTTTAACCCGCAGTCTCTAGTTGTAGTAACATTGAACCACAAGATGCATTTGAACTTTTCTGGCAGCATTTTTATTAGATGTTCACGAAGAAAAGCCTGAAATGTACTAAACGAGCGCTCGACGTAAGTTGATACAAGTGGCGCCCAATTTAAATATGAAACGTTTAAAACTTTCACATTATCAGGAATAAGGGCTTGCCCTTTACAATTAAAGTTAGTAAAGACAAAAAAAAGGCAACTTCAGATGTGTATTTATGGAATCAGGGAACTATATATACATCGGTGCACTTTTTATTGCTTTTTTAAAACGTTTTTGAGGTTAGGTTTATATGGGAGGTATGCTTTAAAATAAATCGATTTCGCCAATTTTTCTTTTTTGTAGGGGGCTGTACCACTGCGCGACGTTGAACACTTAAGCAATCATAATAAAAAAATTATTAGACATAAAATTTACATACTTATGATTGACTGATGGCGCTAGAACCATACAATTGGACCTGATCGATTATCTTGTCACATACCAAGCTTAACCTAAAAATGCCTTAAAAATACCACAAATGCCATCATTATTATATAAGGTTAAGTTAAAAGTCGCAAATATGAGCCAATTGTTAGTTGCTCCTGTACGAGCTTTATAGTGAACACGTTGCGCGCATAGGCGGTGAGCGTGCATGGTTCATTGTGTGCGCGCTGTGACAAACGTAGCTGTGAGTCAAAAACAGAAAAGATCTAACAATGTTTTTTTACAAATATTTTCTCCAGTAAATTCAGTTTTCGAAAATATAAACAAAATGGAAAACACTCATTAAGAACATATTTTTAATGCAACTTAAATATTTATAATGTTTAAATTAAAAAAAAAAATTTCTAATTGTAAAAATATTTTTTTAAGGTCTAATGTCACTACGCTTACAAAAAAAATTCATCAACTTTCGTCAAATACTTTAAGAGAAAATTAGTTTTGAAAAAAAAATTCTTAAAAACATATTTGCTTATAAAAACTTTAAAAATTAAAACTTTTCAAAAAAAATCTCAGAATCCCTTTCACATCTATTAACCTCTACCCACAAATATTCACGCTAAAATTCGAACTTGACTGAAATCCGTGGTCCAGTTGAGGAATTTTCACCCAACTAAGATGAAGATGAAGATGAAGATGAAGATGAAGATGAAGATGAAGATGAAGATGAAGATGAAGATGAAGATGAAGATGAAGATGAAGATGAAGATGAAGATGAAGATGAAGATGAAGATGAAGATGAAGATGAGTGATGGTAATGGTTTTCAAGAAATATTAATCATAATCAAACTTTGCAGTTGGTTATAAAAAATAAAAAAATTAAGATCGCTAAAAAACTTTTAAATAAACATGTTTTTCGTATATTAGAAAATATGTACATGTGTATGTATATCGCACATTTCTTTCTTTCTAGCATTCCCTCAATTAAGTTTCACTTCTTCCGCGCGTAGGGACTACACGCACTGTGTACGTACTCGCCTTTACTTTTATTCTTGGATTGGTCTTTTTCTAAGTGTTCTTTCACTTCAAAAAGTTTTCGCGTATTATGCATACATGTGTTCATACATATATGTATGTATGTACATATACATATAATATGTATAGACATACATAAATTACTAAAAAATAGAAACAGATCCACATTAACTGCAATCAACGTATGTACGTAATACATACATATTTACATACACTGCGATTAGGTTATAAATATTGCGCCATCTGTTTATCAAAAGCCGAAATATGTACTTATGTACGCACACAGTCCATAGTTTTTGTCTTCTTCCCTCACTTCCAACGCATTCACGTGTTTGCAGTGCTTTTGTGTGGAAAATCAAATATGCCCATATATTTGAATCAAATAAACATACTTGGAAAATATCAATCAATACTTCCGATATACCAAACGAAAGGAAAACTCTTGAACTTTTGATTAGAGAAAAATAAATAAAATCATTGGAGCTGTTTTCGAGCATTTTGGTGAAAAAAAAATTTTAAATTTTTCCAACAATATTTTGCCTTAAATGCTCAATATTTGTTGAATTTATACAAAAATGAACGTTATATCTGCAAATCATAAGCTGCTGGAGTACTTTAAAGGTTCAAAATTGACACCAAAATAAGCCAATGTTTACCGTTCTTTTCACGACATAAACCGAATTGGTTACTTACAAAAATGAATCTGTCGATAGATTTGGAATTTTATCTTTGAAACGCCATACTTTTCTTTGAAAATCGCTTCATTAGTTCTCGTGCAATAAGCGCTTTCGCGAAGCTCTAAAAATTACAACTACAACATTTCAGCATAGCCTCCATATCGAAACGTAAGACGTATTTATTCTACGTCAAAAATTTAAATATGAGTTACGTCTTTTTGCATTTCAGGTGACGATATGTAAGATTCGAACTTTTTTGCAAACATTGAAGCGTCCGGCGAGAGATGTCGGCGTCGGGGCTTTTTATATATAAAACAAAAATGAAAAGACTTCGTAAGTATTCCTATACTTCCTATGAAGTTTTCAAATACTTCTGAATGCAATCAACATACTCAAGTACTCTGGAAAAGCGCAATAGTGTTTTATGTAGCAGAGCGCTGTTGAGTAACATTGCTCAGCTCCTCAAATTTATGATGTACCCTTTTTGTTCCTATCTTTTTAAGTACTCTAAAATAAATGCTCCATTTACTCATGTACACATGTGAAGAGTATTTCTGCTGGTATATTTGCAGTGCTTTAATAGAAACGTACGATAATGCACTGGACTAAAAATGGTCCGTTTGCCGGAGGAATGCCATAATAAAAGATACTTAAATTTAGTTAAGTGTGTAGAAACGGATGCCAGACCTTCTTCTGAGTTGCATATACAATTTAGAAAATATCCGTATCTGTAGAGGAACACTTCTCTATCTTTTTATTATACTAAGTGTTTTCTAATTAGTAATTATGTATTTATAATCAGAATACCATTTCTTTTTGGTCAAAGTCAGGTGCTGAATGTCAGCTTTATCCCCCGGCCTAAAATTTTTGACCACATTAAATATTTGTGTTCTTTTTAGTTCTGTTCCTTTTTCTTCAAGGGATTAAATAAGCTTTAAAGGCAATTTTCTCAAACTATTAGCGATTATCAAATATGAAGTTCTTTCAGCAAAGGAGCGATATGTAGGCATGTACACTTGGCCGGCCGGTTGAGCCCTATCTTAAAAACTTAATTAAAAAGGGTTCTAACGCCATGCCATGTATGCAGCCATGCCCTAAAAAATTTTCGAGGTATTGTATATATGTATGTGTATATAGTTGAAAAAATATATATACCTCAATCAATTTACTTTTTAAGCGATATACTCGTATTAAGGATATAACTAGCAAATATATTTTGGCATAGTTTTAGTACTCGATAAATCGCTTAACTGTGAATACCCAGCTCAATGCTACCAATCAGGTGAATCAGATTTCTGAACAACTGATTCGTTTTGTGATATTTTTTTGGAGTGGATACATTTTTCAATGCTTGATGTCTTAAGGCGACCGTAACACTGGTTCTGAACCAAACATTCTCTTCACTAGTTCATGATATCCCAGCAAGGAATATAATAACACGGACACTTATAAAAGTTTTTACATGCATTAATGCAAATTAACAGATCTTTACACAAATAAGTACATAATGGTAATTTTAGAAAGTCACTTGTACATATGTAACCGATGATTTGGCACCGGCAAATTTTATTACCAAAAATCGTTTCCACTTCTAATAACCGCGATTATTGGTACATTTGTAACACTGCTAATTTATATAGGGTGATCCATCTAGATCTTTTCTTTAATCATGGCTGGCTTATTGACGAAGACTACTGACTTCCCATAATCCCAAAGAAAAAAATACAGAGGTGTAATATCACACGATAACTTGCTGAAACCAAATGTCTGCGTAATAATAAAGATTCAGACATCGAGTTCTGTTTTAAGTGTTTTATTTAATCTTAAAAAAAAAAGAAAATCTATATGGATCACCCTATACATTTAGCAATTCAACTATGGATTCTTGTAGAAGTAACTTAATTGCATACTTCACAGAGTAATATCGTTGTTACTAGGGTTAGTAGTTTCATCCGAATTTTTTTAATCCAGATAACTAATAAACGGATATTAGCTGGTTATCTCGATTATCCATATTCACGAATATCACAACGGATATCCGTATACTCNATGGATCACCCTATACATTTAGCAATTCAACTATGGATTCTTGTAGAAGTGACTTAATTGCATACTTCACAGAGTAATATCGTTGTTACTAGTAGTAGGTGATAGTCCCAGCCCTTGTTTATAAGAAGGTGCCATGAACTTATTTATTTGGTAAACATTTTTTTTTTTACTAAGTTTCTAGTGCAGTAGATAGATTCTTGCGAAATACTTTTTTAATTTTAGTAGCAAACCTTTATTTATTATTGCTTCAGATTAAGAGATCAATATGTGATATATTACATGATATTCTCTANGGTTATCTCGATTATCCATATTCACGAATATCACAACGGATATCCGTATACTCTGATAGTCCCAGCCCTTGTTTATAAGAAGGTGCCATGAACTTATTTATTTGGTAAACATTTTTTTTTTACTAAGTTTCTAGTGCAGTAGATAGATTCTTGCAAAATACTTTTTTGATTTTAGTAGCAAACCTTTATTTATTATTGCTTCAGATTAAGAGATCAGTATGTGATATATTACATGATATTCTCTTTTAAGTAATATTTAAGCTAAATATTTAAATTCCTGACCAATGAGGTGGTAAATAAAAATAATGCCACAATGAATTAAATATACATACGTACAATTGAAAAATAGAAATTAGTATTAGCCAAACATTAAGATTATTGCCGCTGAAGATTAACTTCTCACAATAGCAATTCCCACATTATTGTATGCAGCCACATCTGAAAATTTTTGTATGAGAATGCGCACCAACCTCTATTTTGTTCATGCCCTTCATGGTTGATTGAAATATGTAGAGTAATCTCACAGTTACAAATAGAGTTTTTTAATTGATACAATGTTCTAAAATTTTCACTAGACTTATTAGCGGATTTAAAAACCAAAAGTGTTTTATCGGAGAGAACGACCGAATATTACTTTTTATGTCAGAGCCAATTATAATTGTTAGCAATAGCTGACACAAAAACGTGTAATAAAAAACATCTTTTGTATTAATATGTAGACGCAATTTAAATAACAGACAAAGGCCCCAATTCATTAGTATTCATCAGTGGTAGTCAAGCCTTGAGAGAAATTTGATTCACAGCCACAAATAGCAGAAATTGTAGAGTAATTTATTTGTGGAATACTTAAGCCTTCTACTAGTGCTTCATTCAGTGTATATATTTTGAAAGAAATTTCTTTAAGTTTTATTAAAAATAGTAGATACAAATTCCTACGGATTTTTCCCGAATTCGAAACAGAATTATACGTACACTATATTAATAGTAAAAAGGAATTAAAGTGAAACCGAAACCGGGCGACGTTGGCATTGTAAATATGGCTGAATCCAAAATTCGGTTGTTGTCTAGCTACATACATAATGTCACCAACTATTTCATTGCTTAAAGAAGTACAGGTTAGGTTGGGTTAGGTTAAAGTGGTTGCCCCAGGCAGGTGCCACACTTGGACAATTAAGAGATTGTCCTTTGTGATACCATGAAAAAACTTGACGGAGACCATTAATTTAATCGGCGAAACGCCGCGAGCCGATAACCAAATTTCGAATGCGGCTAATTTCGATCTTAACCACGCGAGGGTTGGACAGTCCAAAGGAAAGTGTGTAGATGATTCCAGCTCATCTTCGTCTTGACAGCTGATACAAAAAAGATCCGCGTGAATGCCAAATGCACAATGGCCTGTCAGAACCCCCATCACTAGCCCTTGAGAGGTAGTGAGAATACGAAGTATGTGTACTAGTCTAGCGCTCGCCNTACGGATTTTTCCCGAATTCGAAACAGAATTATACGTACACTATATTAATAGTAAAAAGGAATTAAAGTGAAACCGAAACCGAGCGACATTTGCATTGTAACTAAATATGGCGGAATCCAAAATTCGGTTGTTGTCTAGCTACATACATAATGTCACCAACTATTTCATTGCTTAAAGAAGTACAGGTTAGGTTGGGTTAGGTTAAAGTGGTTGCCCCAGGCAGGTGACACACTTGGACAATTAAGAGATTGTCCTTTGTGATACCATGAAAAAACTTGACGGAGACCATTAATTTAATCGGCGAAACGCCGCGAGCCGATAACCAAATTTCGAATGCGGCTAATTTCGATCTTAGCCACGCGAGGGTTGGACAGTCCAAAGGAAAGTGTGTAGATGATTCCAGCTCATCTTCGTCTTGACAGCTGATACAAAAAAGATCCGCGTGAATGCCAAATGTACAATGGCCTGTCAGAACCCCCATCACTAGCCCTTGAGAGGTAGTGAGAATACGAAGTATGTGTGCTAGTCTAGCGCTCGCTGAGTTAACACTAGGCCCAAGGGTGTACCACAGGAGGACAGAGGCGTCCCTAGTTGCTCCTTATCTGGGAATAACATTTTAGGGGTGCCTTTCCAATACCAGGTCATCAGCCACGCAGTGTCCGGCGACGTCACTGTGGCCCATCACCAAAACTAGCCTTATCAAGAAGTACTCCAACGCCNCTAGGCCCAAGGGTGTACCACAGGAGGACAGAGGCGTCCCTAGTTGCTCCTTATCTGGGAATAACATTTTAGGGGTGCCTTTCCAATACCAGGTAATCAGCCACGCAGTGTCCGGCGACGTCACTGTGGCCCATCACCAAAACTAGCCTAATCAAGAAGTACTCCAACGCGATTGATACAGAGATTAGACATTCCTTTATCGAGTTCGAGCGCATCACACCCTTTAGCAGTGAGTCTACCGCTTACTTGATGGCAGATGTTTCCACCTGAAAGGCACTGCAGAAGTTCGGAAGCCTGAACTTAGTTTTAGTGGAGAGTTTCCGACAGAAGAAACCTCAACCAACCCTGTTTCTAAGTTTTTATCAGTCCGTGAAGAAGTTTACCGCTCCTTTCTTCGAGGAACCCCACCCTACCAAGGCCTCTCTTGAGTAAATATAGGTAGAGAAGGAGGTTCTGGGAGCAATTTCGGAGGTGCAGTAATCTTTATATTCAGGACGAAGTCAAAGCTCTCCACAACTCCAGGGTATTAAAACCCTTTTTCCCTGAGCCTAATAGCAGTTCGTGCTGCGACAATTCTGCCTGTAATATCCGCAGGCGCCGTGTTCAACAAGAAGTTCAGCGTCAGTGTAGGTTTGGTGTTCCTAATGCTCCACTTATTCCGACAGGGCGATCCGCTGTAAATGCTCAAGAGTAGCCTTCTCCAGTGAGTTCCACCAGGCAAGTGCTCCGTGAAACTAGATAGGCTTAAATCTGGTTTCATAGATCTAAAATCATAAATCTATAGCAATACAAGGCAACCGGCACCCTTCATACCCTTTCCTCAATGTTAGGCTTTCACGACAGCTTCCTTTCCAGGATCAAGCCTAAGTACTTGACAAACACCCCCACTCGAGGGAAGGGTCACAACGGGGTACTTTCTGGTAAACAAGACTAGTTCCGACTTGCTGGGATTAACTGCGAGGCCACCGTTGATTGCCCACATAGGTACCTGGTTCGGGTAAACTTGAGCCAAATCAAAAAGGGTGTATAGAAATCGTGCCTCAACCAAAAGTTCCACATCATCTACGTAGGTGATCATCCGACAGGCAACTTTTTCCAGTTCCTATAGAAGGTGGTTTACAACCGAAATCCAGAGCAGGGGAGAGAGAACACCACCTTTCGGTGTTCACCCATGTACTCTGCGCTGAGTGCAGGCGCTTCTCACTCCGCCGCAACAGTTCTGTTGAAGGCCCCCTAGATATAGAGTAAGGCCTCCACTGCATAATCTTTATGCGTGAAGGCTTCCTCTAACCACTTTACCAATGTGTGCAGGGCGGTATCTACCGACCTTTCCTTGCAATACGCATGTTGAGCAGCTGAAAGATGGTTACGAGGAATCGCGTTTCTTATGTCAGGCCTATCAGTCTATCTAGCGTGTTTAGCAAAATCTCTAGGCCTAAAATCTCTAGGGGAAACATGAGGGCCTCTTCCGGCCTTCGGGATGAACGCAGCATTGATTACCCCCCAAGCCTTGGGGATATACCTGGTCTTCATGCAGTTCGCATAAATCGGAGCCAACCAATTGCACTACAGCTCCAGAGCCCTTTGTAGCTGCGCAGATATGATGCCATCAGTCCACAGTGACTTGAAGGATTTAAACGAATGTATCGCCCAGAAGTTGAGAGAAGTACAGGAACTGCAGTACAAAATATTGCAAAGAAGTACATTTGACTGTACTGCGAAGTACGAAGTACAAGAGCTAAAAACGAAGTAAAATACTTCCGAAAGAAGTACGGTTGGTCACATCATACATACATGATCCAAAATAGCCTAAATAAATGTATTCATTATTTTCCCGAAATCGAAAACCGGTAAGCTTACATTTTTTGACAGCTTTGAACGAAGGCACATCCTTTCTCACCACGGGTTTTTAAATCTATAAAAGTCCATAGCTTTAATGTACATTTTGTTTGTATATTATCAAAGGATATAGATAGATATGAGTGGAGATTACTGTATATAACTCAATACGATAAATATATATATATATGTTTGTAAATACAATTTAGTTCAGTCAAGTAAGACATTAAAGTTTTCAATAATTTGCACAAAGCTGAAAATTGGTAAGCATGTTGGGAAAACCGTTGTAAATGAGATGCGAAATGTTCAAATCTGCAAAAAAATGTATTCAAGGTGCAAGGTTACATACATATATGGTTTTTTTTTTTTAATTTGTCAGACAAACGGTAAAGTATATCATGAAATTAGGTTAGAAAAATTTGTAGATCATGCAATTATATTTTTTTCTATTATTTGTGTCCAGGGATCACCATTTCTAAGATGTTCGATTCAAATAGTTTGTTCTCCATAATCTAAGTAAGTAAGTAATGTGGTTTACAGAGAGGTGAAAAAAACATCATATTCGGTTCGGTTTCGCCCGAACTTATAAATTTTTACTTTCTTTATCAGTTTAATAATCGAAAATTTTCAAATTGGTGACAAATCTCCAGTTTTTGTCCACCAAACAAACGAACTCAGCATTTTACTATACATAGATTGCATCAAAATTATTTGTCTAACAAATTTTATGATAAACATCACCGTTGGACTGAAAAATGAAAAACGTACATATATCTGACCTTTGACCTTGTTCGCAGGAGTGGGAATTATGTTACCAACATTCGTACCAATTTTCAGGTTCATGCAAATTATAGAAAGGTTATTCCTATTTTTTGAGCAAACTTGTCTAAGCTATTGTACAACTGCATGTGAAAATAGCGTATAATATTCTTGGTATCGCTATCATATATTGAGTTATTTATGTTATTGTTTATTCAAATAAGAAATAATGCATGAACGAAGGAATACGATCACCCAGGACGTACAGTGACGTAATTTTTTCGCCGCTATGTGAACGAAACGGAATGAAATCATGTGAATCCGGTTAAAACATGACGTCATCTATAGACCTTGTTTTGCTCAAATGCAATTACAAATACACGGTTGCCGTGCTGGGTGATCCGTTTAGTTGGTTCATGTAAGTATTGCACACTTACATATGCATACATATGATTGATCTTGTTAACTGATTCAGAGTACATACCTACACTATTACAGTATTTTTTAACGTAAGTTTTATTTAAAATTTCAATATACCACTAATACATGCACATATATGCATGTATGTATGCCTATTTATGTATTCCCAATAAAACGTAATTTGTTTGACTGTTTAAATCAAGTTAATAAAAAATTACAATAGCAAAATAGGAAATCTTAATGTCACAACAAATTCACGAATAAAGAAAAGTCAAGCATTAAATTCAACGCTGCGTTTATTTTATTCACAATGAAAATGAACATAAATCTAGGGCACCCTTTTACACTGGAGAGTTAATTCAATTTTGCAGTAATGATTTAACTTAGGCTTAACAGCTCGATATTTACAAATTAACCTTTAGTTAACTGAGGAACAGAAAACAAGTGATGTCACTGGTTTACAGCAAAATTGTTCAATTAATGCCACTATCCAATTCCTATAGAGAATTGCTTGCTGATTCCGAAAATCGACTTAATTTTTTAGTCTGTGGATAAGTTTTAAAGATATTTTCAATTTACCGCTATTCAGCTTAAAATAAAAGCGTAACCACTTAATGACGTATATCTTACGACCCAATTTTATATGAAATATGGCAAATGAAAGCTAACAGAATTCACCATAGACCGTATATACATCACTTTTCGATAGGTCTGGCAGTTTCTGACAAATTAATTAATCATTCCAGATTATAATGAAAGAAAAAAACACTTTAACAGAAGAAAAATTTCAAAAACAAAAGGTTCTGTGTAAAATTTTTGCCTTTGTGCTAAAGCCTGTTCTGTTACAAAAAAATCA
>NW_016168248.1:0-19670 GCF_001687245.7 Rhagoletis zephyria | reverse complement strand
CAGCTTCCTTAAACAGCTCTCGCGGGTATCAATTCATACTAAAATATTCTAGTTAACCGGTAAATTAAATTTATTTTAAAATTCTAACCTGGTGGCAACCCTCGTCAAAAAAATAGGTGAAAAAAGC
This sequence comes from Rhagoletis zephyria, assembly GCF_001687245.7. Classification (NCBI taxonomy): domain Eukaryota; kingdom Metazoa; phylum Arthropoda; class Insecta; order Diptera; family Tephritidae; genus Rhagoletis; species Rhagoletis zephyria. The sequence continues at coordinate 19,543 of NW_016168248.1, read as the reverse complement.
TTTTTGAAACCTTTCCCGTTTGGTAGCCTATTAAAATATTTCGGGTATCTTGTTGTTAATTAAACTGATTATACCTTCTATAAAAGATAGCAACCCTCTTCTTATTCTGATATTGCTACCCACTTAATTTTACCATACCTTAAAAGCTAACAGCTATTCCTTCGATCTTTCTCATTTTCTCATTGGCCTGAGCTTTATCTCACCTACAAAGTCAACGGCAACCCTTTTTACCATCTTTGCGAAGCAGGTCGACCTGCGATTCGGCACCCACATCGATAACAATGGAATACGGAGGATGAATAACCCGAAAACTTTAAGGGTTGCTTTGAGCGCCTTCTCTACTTCTTTGCACAGACAACTCTAGTTACAAAAATTTTACAGATCCACAAAAAGGTCGTTGGACAGCTCGTCGGCATCACTTGTTACCAAGGCAAAGAAAAATTTCTATCTGGCCGCTTCTAAACCAAACTGCACCTGTGCGGTTGCCTAGAAACAGTAGGATATAGTGGGCGAAGATTTAGACTTGTGAGAACACCGCACTACGGATAGAAAAGATATGCTTGCTGTCGTTGTCTGAGCATCACTTATACAGCGAGGCCCAAATTCTCCCAGTTAAAGATCACAATTTTATGCTCAGAAGTACTCATGAAATTTGATGAATAAACATCTGTGTTCTTAACTATTCCCTAACTTGACGCGAAATGGTCCTGAGAAAGTCCTGAACTAGTCCCGAAAGGATCCCTAACTAGGCCCGATCTGGTCCCCTGAAATGGGCTGTTTGTAATAAAATTAAAGGTTTTCTAAAAATTGTATGCTGGGTTAACGAAAACTTTACCCATACCAAGGGCAAAGATGTTTGCACATCAAAAATAAACCTAAATTTGGACTTCCCTGCTTTTTTATCGCTCTAGCAATCAACTGCTCATGAAATATTTTCCTTCTTTTTCGAGTTAAACGCTGCAATTATTTCTTATTGAATATTCATTTATATGATTTCCTTCCAAAGATATTCAGGTATACGTACTCGGCATATCTGCTGCTAGCAATTTTTTGCGTTACTATGGCCTCCGACAATAAAGCGATTGCTTGCTCCCATCTTCTGTCCCATCTCCATTGGGTAACCATGCAGTCGCATTTGCTACGAAACGTTTGAATGGTCCTGTCACTCTGAACGGATGTGCCACCAAGGCAACGCTTAATCATATCACCTTCCACACGATTTAACACAGCGCAACGCTGGTGGTGGGGTGGATGTTGGCGGAGTAGCGGAAATGTACCAATGCACGCGTAACAAGCACTAAAAGTGTAAAAGAAGTAGAAGTAGTACAACAACAATGTAAAGCCAACATAACAACTGTCCATCATCATCTTCCTTCAACTGGGTTCCCATTTTTGTATGTATTTATACACTGATCCTCTTTGCTATCTTTCTACGCATTATCACTTCACTTCTCTGCCGCTCATTTCACTAAGCCTTCGTGTTCGTTCATTGGTGTAAGGAGCGGAAGTGCAACCGTGACGAAAAAAAAATATCCATGCGAAGAATGGAGTCGTCGTGGGTGTGGGTGATTATGATGCGCTGGATAATATTTTATTATCAGCTTGTTTGGTGTAGTGATTTAATGCGTATATTTGGTGAAAATCTCTTAAGACGCCTGATAGGGTATTATATTCGTATTATTATTTAAGACTTTAAGCTAGTAAAGATGAGAGAAAGATGCGTCAGAGAAGGCTGTAAGGTACGACTACCACTTAATGAAAATAGTCATATTCATATGGCATTTCAAATTTAAACTAATAACAAAACTTTTGAAAAATAGTCCTATTCTAGGTGCACACAACCCGAACGAAGAACAAAAGGTTCGGACCGAAGAGCACCTGTTAGAAGCTAATAAGCGGAGGTCCGCCACCACAAAAAAAATCTGCTAGAAAACTTCGACGCTGGACACAAGTTATGTCGAACTCGCCGCGACGGAAACGGAAATATGGTAACAGACACGTCAAGTATGCTCAATATGTGGAGAGAGCACCCATGGCGCAGTTAATGAATACATAAGGATGAAGCTGGAGAGACACGATAGGATTGTAAGAGGAGTTATGCGTTAGAAAAACAGCTAACCCCCCGGAATCGATAAAAAAAAAACGCTTGATGTATATGTACCAAAATCGCGACAGGGAGTTCATAGCCCTCAAGTGAATTTTAAAGAAAGTAAACTAGGAGGTATTTCTTTGTATTGGGAAGGTAATGGTAAGTCTAAACCTTCTATTGATTATTAAATTAAATCACACTCTACAAATTTCTCCCAAAGTCACACCATCCGCCGGAAAGATCATGACCACAGTGTTCTGGTATTCCAATGAATTTAATAATGAGGCTAAATGAAGAATCAGAATACTTAAAAGAACACTGGCCAAGACAGAAACAAAATATCACAATTCAAACTACCGTAGCTATACGGCAAGACAGTTGCATTATCCCACAGCGAAAACTACCTGGAAATCGAGCTGGATTGCAAACTAAATTGGAAAATCAATATCAAACTTCATGCCACACAGCATACTACACTTGCAATGGGATCCTCAACAGACGCTTGGGGACTAAAGCCTAACTTGTGATGTGGATGTATACCGCAATCTCAAGAGCCATATTAAGAAACGGCGCTCTTAGCAAACTAAGAAGTTTATATGGGCAGCATGCGCAAAATGCTATCCTCAACCTAGAACCCTATGGGTCGATCATAAATGAAATGCAATCAAGTAGGACGACATAATACATATATGGTAGGCAATCTAGACTTCAGCTGTAACGTGCGCGTGTTATTCCCTTCCAGTAGAGACTGGAGGAGAGATCGATTGACGAGGCTATTTCTCTATACAACGACGGATTCAAGATGTTTTGCGATGTAGGAGCGGGAGTCTACTCCGAGGAACTTGGTGTCGCTCTGTTTCTACGATTAGGGAAGGATACAAGCATCTTCAAATTCGAAGTTCTAGGTATCCTTGAAGCATGTAAAGTCTTTGCCATTACAGCCGGGTACAAAAGTAAAGCGACAATATATTCTAACGGCCAGGCAGCGCTATTAGCAATAGTATCACCATTTACCGAATCTAAGCTAGTTATGGCATGCTAAATGGTACTGCGCTCAGTGCCTCAGTCACTTCCGGACATTGAGACATAGAAAGTAATGAGAAGGCTGAGAAGCTGGCGAAGGCAGGAGCCGATTTGGTCGTATCCGAAGCGGTGGTACTTGGTTGCCCACTTGGGATAATCCATAGAGATATTATTTTGCATTTCCCTGAACTGGCTAGACGCATGTGGTGAGATATAAAGACTTATAAGATATCGTGAAAACTATGCAACATGCGGCTAAAATAGGATTACTCCACAATATGATTTTTCGCGTCTGTCAGCTAGAAGATAGCGAATAAAGTGCCCAGCATCATTTGTAAATGTCCAGGCCTTTCGAAAAACTATCTATTTCTCTTAGATGGACATACATACATGCATACATACACATGTACATGTATGTATGTATGAAGTTTGTGTGTCACGCCCATTTCAGGCTGACAGCTGATTTATACCTTACAAAATCATTTGCTGACTTTAAAATTTCGATTGCCAATCGTAAATTCATGATTTCCGCCTACAACAAAAAAATTTGAATATTCATAGCTTTAATAGAAATTCGTCTCACTGCCTCTCTCCACCTCTGCATTTGGGCCTCGTTGACAATTTTACATGCAACATACATACATACATATGCACATACATACATGCTTTTGATGCAAGAGTTCATTATGAACGGCTTAACAGATTTCCCTTGAGATGTACTAAGCCTTTTCACATACGAGAATAAACAGCAACAACGATACGCAGCAGGGGTAGCAGGAGCAGAGGCAGTGACAACCAAACGACAACCACAAATATGTGAATGGAGTTGTAGGATTTGGAGCATATGACGTATGTACATTAATATCTACATTAGTGATGCACAGAACCGTGGAACCGGAGCCAGAGAAGCGGGTAGTTTAGAGAACCGACCGGTCCGGTTCTTAAAAGAACCGAAAAATGGTTCCGGAAGAAACGAGACTCTATTCCAAAAGAAGCGAGAAACGATTCTGGAAGAACCGTTTCGTAAGAAATGTAACCCGATTCCAAAAGAATCGAAAAACGGTTCCGAAAAACTCGATTCCAAGAGAACTAAGAAACGGTTCTGGAAGAACCTGGGCTCGATCCCAAAAAACCCGAAAATGGTTCCGCAAGAATCGAACGTCGATTCCGAAAGCCTCGAAAAACAGTTCCTGAAAAACCGGGTCTCAGAAAACCCGAAAAAATAAATAAAAATGCCATTTTGAGTTGACCTCCCAAATTTTCTTCAGTTCGAGGCACTATATCATATAGCCGCCATATACCGAATCTGGGCGACTTACATCTCTTACATACATGATCTACAAATTTTTTCCTTTCAGTTTGATGTTATGCTAGTTTTTTCCTCAGCTGGTAGCGATTTGAATGCGTAAAAGAGCAGCTACAACATTGAAAAAATGTAAACATTACTTTGTTTTAAATGAAACCTTAACGTAGGAAACGCTCATTTAAATTTAATATCAGGTGCATAATTTTTAAAAAATTATTTTAATACAAATATCAACTAAGGAATGAATGTATATTTGTTTATTTTCTTTGCTTTACTTATAACAAAAAATAATAATTTTTATAAAAACTTTTTTAATCTTTTGTGGAGATATTCCGATAGGGCCTATCCTGTCACCGCTTTTTTGAAAACCGGTCCAAATTATTGGTTCTCCTTGGAATCGGACTCGACAGAACCGATTCTTTAAATACTCGGAATAGCACATCACTAATCTACATATGATGACTTTTAGCTATGTTTGACTTTACTTTAATATGGCCAAAGTATTTGTGCAAAGTTCTAACAGAGTTTTCGAAAATGTTGAAGAGCACTCGAGGAGATATAAGGAGCTGAAAATTTAAGAATTTATTGGCTTTTTTTTCGGTTGAAAAAGGCGATGCAATGGGGATGTGTGTGTGCTGGCTGATTACATTTAAGCTCTGCTTTAATGAGCAAAATCGGATTTGAAGCAAATAAAAAAGTGTAGCACACAAAATAACAAAGATACCCAAATGGCTTTCGTGGCCCGTCATACCACTGGAAAACTAATTGTCGACAAATTTCTAAACATCAATCATAAATTTTGCCACCCTCAACGGAAGACACACATATGTACATTAGGGTGGTGCAAAAATGCATGTGAAAAAGTAAAGTCGGAATTTGTATGCTGTACGATAGAGATTATAGGATTATTCTATATCGAAAAAAATATATCCTCATTTTTTTAGTTTGAAATCCAAAAATATTTAGAGGTCGCTCAAAGTGCCCAAAGTTTTCCATGTATTTTTTTAGTTATGAGAAAAAACAACTTTTCGTAGAATTGGTATAGAATTCTTGAAAATCTATATTTTTCAATCGGAAAGTGCTCCTCTTTTTCACGAAATTCCCAATAATAATACCCAATTGTTTATTTAACCATTTCTTTCATAGTAACTATATTTTATTGATCTGCCAAAAGCCCCAGAAGACCACAGAAAATGCAAGAAGGGAACCAATAAAAAATTCTTGGTTAAATAAATAATTTGGTATTACTATTGGAAGCCAATAAATCTTTTTTAATTTCAAAATGAAAAAATAGGGGTATATTTTTTCGAAATGGAACATTCCTAGGGGGTGCGAGCATTAAAGTTACGACTTTACTCTTTTTGTACCACCCTAAAATACATAAAATTGTCTATATGTAAATATGTATTTTAAAATCATACTTTTTCAAGCGACTAACAAATGCAACAGTCAGTCACAAAAATCACCCTCTACCAGCCAGACGTTGAATGAAATAACTTATCGCTGGTAATTACTAGGTATTCATATCCATATTTATTTGTGGTAATAGTCCCGTTGCCTGCTGCCACAAAAGCGAGCGGCTATTATGTTCATTGTCATGTTCGACATAATGACCAAGAACATGAAAATAATAATTAACGGTAATGCGCGCACAAAAAAATGCAGAGACTAAAAATAGGGATGCGCCAAACAAGCTACCACAGCCGGCGCAGCTCAGATTGGCAAAAAGGCATTTTCGATTTGGAGTCCAAGGGAAAAAACAACAAATGCTTATCATACTCAACCATCAGCTGACAAACGGTCAGACGCAAGCTGGTCGCACGCCTGATTTAGCGATAGGTATGTCATACATACCTGCGTGCTACGCTGTGGTAATGAAAATAATCTGTCATCAAAGTGAAAACTCCAACCCTCAGCAACAGTGAACTCCCCTCCCCACCATCATCACTACATACATACATACATACATTGTATTGTCGCTTGCTGTCCGCCTGCTTTGCAGCTCATTTATTAAGTTGTGTAAAAGCCGGGAACAGGTGGGCGTAACCAAAACAAAAACAACAAAAATCTTTTTACTGCTATCCACTCACTCCACGTCGAAAAGGAAAAGTTAAACTCCGTTAAACAAAATTGCTGTTTAGTTGCCAGAAGCGTAAAGCGAGTAGTTGTTAGGCAGGATACATACTTATTTACGTTAATGAATATGATTACGTATCTGTGACTTTTTCTATTAACTCAATATAAATCGTCACTTTGCAAAGGGTGGACGAACGACTGTCGCTAATACAAAGGCAAGACAACTCAGCGTGCTGAGTGATGTGGTGGGAGTGCTTGCCAGCCGCTGAGGTTGGGTAGTGGGGTGAAGGACTGAGGTGGAATTGTATAAAAGGGTTGCTTCCGCTACTACATACATATATTTGTATGAACATATGCACACACCCAGCAAGCAAATTCGAACGCACAAGCATCCAGAGAAGCACTTGTACTCTTAGCGTTCATGGAGAAAATTCTGAAAAATAAAGATTCTACAAATTAATCTGCAACATTCTTAGGTGGTTTTTCTGGACTCAGAATAAAGTATTAGACTGATAGTGTCGAGCAACGCCTGCATGTTCATGAGAACCGGACTAACGGCGATTCTGGCTAAAATAGTTGAAAGATTTTTGTAAGGCCATTGAGAGACAGTAGGCAAGATAGTTTGAAAGATTACACATTTTGTTTATTCTGGCTCGAAAGTCTTGCAAAAAAGCTTTCTTGCCAATTTTAATGTTGAAAAGCTCTTGCATCTACTATATCATTTTGCTAAACACTCTATTTTATTTTTTTTTAATAATTGTTAAATTTTATGGTTGTAAAAAGAGATTTTTTTATTTGACTTAATTTTTCGAAAGTTATAGTTTTTTCTTCTTCATTTCATTAAATTTTGTTCGATTTAATTTGAAAGAAAAATATTTTTTTGTAATTAATTTTCAGGAACTTTTTTTATTTTATTTATTTTTTAATTTATCGTATTCGAATATTATGGCTTAAATCCCAATAGCTACCCCAAAAATTTATTGTAAATTTTATCGTATGTGACAATGAATTTATACTTGTGGACGAAATTATCGTATGTGCTAAGAAATTAGAATGTGAAGGCCTTTCTACGAAAAAAGTCTTACGAAAAGTTATATTTCTCAACTATCACAGGACATTTAAACTTTGATATTGATGGTGCTAGCCAAAGCAGCGAAGCATACAAAAAAAAAACACACTCTCCTGTAAATTTTTGCTTTTGCAACATTCGATACTTTTGCGCAAAGGGGTCGATATTATTACTAATATATATTCTTTTAAAAATAAAAAATAAAATTTTTTATAAATTGTAGGAACTTTTTTTCCTTTTTAATTACTTTTCTTTTAATTTTTAATTAATTTAATATTAAGTTTTTATTGTTTTAAAAAGAAAAATATATTTAGTTTAATTTCATTTTATTTTTTTTATTTTATTTTTTCTTCTGTTTAATTATTTTTATTTTTTCTTTTATTTAATTTTTGTTTAATTTTGGTATCTTATTGTTATAAAAAGAAAAATATTTTTATAATGAGCCGAATTCTTGGTTTCGTACGAATCGAAAAATTTAAGTTTTTGTTTACAAATGCAATACGAAAATTTAAAATTCTCGATTAGTACGAAAAATACGGCCTTATATCATTTAAATTTTAAAAACTTATTTAATTTTTTTTTAGTAAAATTTTTTTACTTTTCTTTTCATCTTTAGCTTTTATTGTTGTAAAAAGAAAAAAATATGTGCATATTTTTATTTCATTCAACAATTTTATTGGGCGTGAGGCCGTTTCTAATGAAAAATTGTTGTGGGAAAAATAACGATAACTTACACTTGGGTAGAAGGTCTAGCCTATACCAAACTTTAGGTCAATATAATTTTCTGGGATCAATTAGAATGTCTGAATATTTTTTATTTAGGTTTTGCTCAGAATTAAACGCTCTTTTCGTAGTAATGACAAAAAGAGACTATTTTCTTTGAAATATCGGAAAAAATATTGAGGAAGTGGAAAAAATAATAAAAATTGGTGTAAATATTTACAATCAATGTGCTCACAAATCTTATTCTGCCCTCATCCGAAAATGTATCATCCGCCGATAGTAAAAACCTGGAAACCCAAAGTGCGAAGTGAATCGGTTCGGGGAAAATGAAATTCCTGATAAGGCTGATTATTTCTGTGAATTGTACAAATATTCTTCTTTCCAAAGCCATATAAAAACTTAAATTTGGTTAAAAAAGTAACCGATCTAAAAATTAATTAGTGCCAGAAGTCATGCGAAAATTGTTTTTGAAGAATAAGTTGAGAATTTGAGGGTGTTAGAAAAATATTGAAAGCTTACTTGGTGACTTACTCTATCAGCTCTTCGACCTCTACTAGATCACTTAAAAAAAATCCTGGAATTTTTTATTTTTTTTATTTGGAAACACCGTGTTATTGTAGTTTCTTCACACAAATTTTCATTAAAAAAGACCTCGAGTTCAATAAAATTGTTGTACTGAAAGATTTTTGTATGTAATACAATTTCAGCAAAATTGTCTCTAAAATGCTTCCTTAAGAGATTTGTATTCATCATGATGCCATCATTGTCAAATTTTATTCAAAAATATCGTTTTGTGAATTTTCTTTTTACTAACTTCTAAATGCTTGCTGGGTTAGTTATGTACAAACATATTTATGTATGAGGAGTAGATTGTTGCGGGTGGAGCGAAAAAATCACATACATATGTATGAATATGCTGCTGTTAAATAGGTTTTAAAAAAGACAGAAGATATGGCAATTTTGAAAAATGTGATTTAAATACCACTAAATAGCTATAAACTTTTTCTAAATAATATATAAATGGTTCCAACTACACATGTTAGTTCTATTATTAGAATCGTGGAAATCCGCTTTTAAAATTTAAAAATTACTACAGCGTTCAAATACACACAACTGTCAGGGTTTTGTTACGGCCACATGACAATAGTCAAGCGATGAGTTTTGTCTTTGGCGTGGAAATAGGGCTGCTAAACTCAAAAGTCAACTTTGAACGAAAAAGAGAAATATGTATCTACTCTTCGAACCACCCTTCAGTGAAAAACTCAACCATTAATTTTGGTCGCACAAAAGCATGCTGCGTGCCGAATAAATATTTACGGAAATTGCATTTTATACGAAATCAGATAAAAATTATTGGATATTGTACGCAGCACATTTTGTAATGATGCCACTTGCTTCGGGATCAGGAAATATAGTAAATTATAAAATGAAGACACAAAAGTGCACATGAATATAGTTGAAGACAAATAACTGAAGTTATTTACTATAAAGTGAAAATTTGATAAGCAAGTCTCATTTATGGAATTCAATTGTTAATCAAATCGCGATTCAAATTGAAGACTTCGTTAAAGAGATAAAAAAAGGTCACAGCGAGCAGGAATCAAATTCTTTTACTTCCACCCCCTCCCCACCTCAACCTGAAGGTGGAGTTAACGACAACTGAGTTTAGTTAAGTCTTGGCATTCATTGTTTGAATGGGGCTCATTGTTTCGACGGATGCAGTGATTACAGTTCAGATAGATAAATAAAGAGAAAAAAATGGGAAAAAATGCGACAAAAGTGTGAAATAAACGTCTTCAATGGTCATTTACGCCTAATCCGCCTTATACTGCAGCACACTTCGTACAATAGCTCACTCAGCTCGCCCCCCTCCTACCTCTTCATCATTCCGCAGCTTAAGCGGATGAAATGCTGCAAGCTATTCACACATTGCCGGTGGGAAATTAAATATCCTTCTTTGCGCTTACTTTTGCTTAAGCTTAACCTTTGATTTTTTTTTTGCTCTGCGCTGGGCAGCCAAAGCGAACAGGACAATAGCAGTAATTTTTGTCATTTCCTTAATAGAAATTTTATCTGCTCAAAGCATCAACGCATCACCGGCAGGTGGGGATTGGAGAGAGAAGCAAATGGGATTGTCAATGAAGAATAGCCAAGATTTAAGGAGAAATAGTTAAGGAAAGATAAGAAGCGAAATGCTTCGACTTCGACTTAAACAACCCGATTAAAAGGCATTTTGTTTAATAAAAAATAGTTTTTTTTTTCAATATAAAATTTCTCTTCTTCAAAAAATGCCAACAGTTCCAATATACCACAATCTCAAAATGAGTTACCAGAAATTATAAAAAACGAAACACTTTCCATTCCACTTCTACATATTAAGCTCACGCCTCCGCACACGGCTCTTGTGCCTCCATTTCCATGCCGAGCATCGTACAAACAAAATAGACCAAGTGATCGATAAATCCACACAGGGGTTCATCGAGAAATGGGCCAAACACCAATGGTGTTATGCGCTCATTCTCACCACGCATGGAACGTGGTGTCAACATATCCACCACACGCTTGGGCAACACCGCACTCAAACTTTCACAAATTTGCGTCTTCAAACTGTTCGAGTTACCACCGCCACCTGCCGCTCGCCTCAGACTAAGCGTTCGCTTTATCCAATTCTCACCACCAACATTTTTTGTTGTTATATCGATGCCACCGTCTGGTGTGGATTTGATGGTGCAAAGCGATTTTTCGCCTGCAGTTGATTTCAAATCCATTCCACCCATTTGACGTTGCAATTGTTTGCGATGATCACGATCCAGAAAGACTACGTAGCTCTCGCCGCGTCGCAGACACGAACACTTCGCTTTCAGATTCGGTTCGCCGATATCATTTTGAATTTTATTTATATTTTTTGCACATAAAATTTTTATAATTTGATCATTGAAGACTTTTCCCATGTTTTCCACAGTTTTGAACTTTTGTTTCTAGTGAATGCTTGAAAGGAAATGCCTTGTAACGAGCAAAAATCGTTGATGATGTGAGTATTTTGTTCGAATAGAGAGCAAAATTATGTAGTCGACTATAAGATGTGAGAGATAAGGTATTTTTTGCGGAACTTATAAAGTCGGAATCAGCGGTCTTAAGGAGAGCCTAAACAGCTATTGATCGAATCTGCGTTGGCATCTAAAAAGGCGCGCTACCGTGAAACAACTCTCCATCTGAATAGACTGAAAAGCCTTTTTGCGCTGGAACTTTGAGAGTAATTCTCGTCTGAACTAGCCTAAGCAGCCTTTACACGGGTCGTACTCTATAGGTTATGACAACATTCGGTTAGGATAAATTAGGATAGAGTAGGTTTGTTTAGGAGCAAATACCGTCTGACTGAATCTTCTCCCAAGGTGCCAGCTGGGCAAGGCACTTCAACTTCTCCGGACGGATCTTTAATCCTGGCATTCGCAAGTGATCATGGTTTGAATAAAAGGTGGGTAAGGCCAAAGGTTCATGCTGAGTACTTCGGTAAATAAGGGCAAAAGATCTAATATTCTGAAGGCAACCTCTCACTTTCACCAGCGATGGAGTTCAGGTGGCCATCGGTTAGACAAATGCCTACAATGCCCATCCCTGCTGGTCACTCTCCTTATTCCTGGTATGTAGAAGTCTGGCAGTGGGATCCCATAACTGAACCTATAATATGAAGCAACAAAGAGGAGCGTACAGCACTTGCTCCCTAAACACACAGGAAACTCGCGATCTTAACCGAAACAGTCCTGCGAGTTAGTTGTCTTATTAGCTTTGAGCTTGGCATAGCTCTTCAACGCTATTTGGTCACTGGTCGACAGTCGTCAGGAATTAAGGGTGAAATATCGATCCCAAAAATAATTAAACTGCTTGGTGTCCTCTTCCAAATACTGTTTAACTTCTACTTCTCGAATGTTCCTTAGCTAGCACAGGCTTCACTGATCTGACTACTCGACGCAGCGCAGGCGAACAGCTTCCTCGAAAAACCCGTATAGCTTTGGCGCAACAAAGGCTTGGATAATGGAGCTGGCTAAGCTCCTACTTATGTCCGGCTTGTGCTCTTCACTTGCTCCCCGCCACAACAGGTCTAGCAAAGGCTGTTGTAAAATACACAAATACAAGTTCTCGTCTAGTGCAAAGCGATAATGTGAAGCTGAGTATCCTCAGCTAAGTGAGGCGCGGCACAAAAGTCGAACGTGTACTACGAACCTGTAGTCTGTATCATCACAAAGTCGTATTTTATACCATAACTAGGTCTTAGACCCTCGCGGCTAAGGCTCAGTGACTTCGCGAGAGGAAATTATAAATCTCTTGTATGGCCTTTTACTGCTTGACATACGCCAATGGGCTACAACCGCAGANACTAAGTGAGCGGGCGGCACAAAAGTCGAACGTGTACTACGAACCTGTAGTCTGTATCATCACAAAGTCGTATTTTATACCTTAACTAGGTCTTAGACCCTCGCGGCTAAGGCTCAGTGACTTCGCGAGAGGAAATTATAAATCTTTTGTATGGCCTTTTACTGCTTGACATACGCCAATGGGCTACAACCGCAGAGTCACCTCGCCTTTTTAATATCGCTGCCATGTAAAGCTTGGTTGTGCCGCAGAAGGGGCAGCCAAATTGGACTACACATTTCGCGAGAGTGTCAGCCCTTTCGTTGCCAACAAAGCTCTTATCAGCTGGAACCCACCACAAGGTAAGCTTAGGCAGTCCAGTACATTTTTGCAACTCTCTAGTACAATCCTTGACATCTTTTTATGCGGATCTAAAGCTCTTATTGCTGTCTAGCGATGGCACAATTGCGAAAATTTCCCTACAAGCGTCCCTTTCAGGATTCATGCGTGCAGAAAACGGCACTCAGACTACATNTATACGAATTCTTAGGCAGTCCAGTACATTTTTGCAACTCTCTAGTACAATCCTTGACATCTTTTTATGCGGATCTAAAGCTTTTATTGCTGTCTAGCGATGGCACAATTGCGAAAATTTCCCTACAAGCGTCCCTTTCAGGATTCATGCGTGCAGAAAACGGCACTCAGACTACATTCTGTCCATTGCATTGTTCTGGTGCTCCCTTTTTATCCGTTTTAAATCTACATGATTTGCGAATAAATCAGTTTATATTGTTGGGTGTTAAAGAGCTCAGGCTGCCAAACGTGTCATACCTACAACATACCGTCTCTTGCTCTTGAAACTAGGTGTTGATGCTTCGAAAGCGACCAGTCAATAGTCCCAAAAATTGGCTACATTTCCATTTGCTTAATGAAAGCAAATACCTAGCAAGACCCTTTGTGATTGCGGGCAACATGGGTTTGGCCCACCAGCAGCCTCTCGAAGTTTCCCAGTCATTTCTGAGCAAAATATTCACCCAATTCCTGACCGAAGATGAACTGGTTGCGGGCCGAGGAATAACTAGCAATTCTTGCTACGACGGCTGATGGGATGGCCAGGTATGGCTCTGGGATGCTAATACACGAGGCATAGAACTCTTTTCAACCACCGCTTATCGACCATTTAAGAAATATTGGTGAATGCACCATAGCCGTTACAGACAACTTAGGGGCCAAACGAGGTGTTTGTGAAAACTCAGCGACACGCAACAGATCACCAGAAAGAGCTTTTACCGGCTACAACCGAGATGAGAATGGCGTATAATCAATTGACTACCTAATGTCTCGATGTCTGGGTCTGCAGTCAAAGCGACTCTAAACAACTGGGTACATGCTTCTTCACTAGCCCAGCCGTAATAATGGGCCTTTTAGATCTTCACAATATCATTTAGGATAGCAGTGGTTCAACCGGTTAATATATTGATCATTCCTTCTTTTTTCTTGAGGTTATAGGAATGTGCTTCCTCTAGGCACTAATTTACAGAGAACAATTTATGTATCTGAATGAAAGTATGGAACTCTCCATACAGATCTTCCTAATCTAATCCAACCTACTGTTTTATATTTCTTTCTCATTTCATTTCGTCTTTTCACGTATGCTCGCGCTAGCGTTTTTCAAACAGAGCTAACCGCCATAATGGTGGCTCATAACCTCCGAGCCTCTAGGACGGCTTATCGTTATTCTGAACTAATCGAGGAGGTAAAGACCAGGTGGGCTGTGGAAACCACCTGCCATACTACCAGGGAAATTTGACCACCAGATTGGTGTCCATAGCTCAGATTCGTAGTCGAGGTAATCACCGGATACTGCCTAATCGGCACACACGAAAAAAAGGTTAGGATACCCCACCAACGTAGGATACCCCACCAACGATTGCAGAGACGAGGAAGAGGTGGAGAGCATCGAACACTGCCTTTGCCATTGTCCCACCTTGGCCAATACGCGCAACCAATCATTCAACAAGTACTTTCTATATTNCAACGATTGCAGAGACGAGGAAGAGGTGGAGAGCATCGAACACTGCCTTTGCCATTGTCCCACCTTGGCCAATACGCGCAACCAATCATTCAACAAGTACTTTCTATATTGTTTAGATGACATGAACTCGGCGGACGTCTTCGACTTTTTGTGCTATGTAAATAAAACGCACTACGTGGTTCAATTACTATGGGGGAGCGAAAGAATCAAAAGGCTTCGGCCAGTGGTATCACAACGGGCTTTTCCAGCCTACCTGTGCTCCGTGCTCTGCGCGAAAGGACTCTTCCCTACTGTCCCTCCTACTGATCCAGCTTAGTTTGATCCCATCGCCTTAAACTAGCGACGGCAGGAGGCAGAGGGAAATGATATTTTGTTTTGTGAACAAAAAGCGTAGCAAAAAACTTATCCAAAGTGATGCTAAGAACAGTGGCGAGCAGATAGAGCTTTTATTCTATACGCGTCCGTATACCAATGTTAAGAAAGCTTTAAAAAAGTTCTCCGCCCGGATGCTGAATAATGGATTAAATTTCTTAAAAGCACAATAATTGTGTATTTATATTAATAAGTTTCTACATTTAAAAAAGTTATATATTACCAAAACGTATACATAGACGGCGAAAGGACAAAATCCACCATTTCACTTCCTCTTTTTTTCTCCTTCAGAGACAAACACTCTCTCTATCTCTTTCTCAGTGAGACGGCAAAATTTCGAATGGCATTATAACGCCATTTTGCAGCACAACAAAAATAACTTGCGGAGTTCGCTTCTTCTCGAACTCCGACGGATGGGTGCACACATTGGTATTCTTAAATATTTCATAGATCTGACAGCCATTTGAGGTGGAATGCAGACGCGCCCAATGCCACTTTGGCTTGCAGCCGTCTTTCGGTGGAAAGGTAAGCATTTGCTTCAGCTTCCGGCAAGCTAACGAACACAATGAAAATGAGCGCCTCAATGGATTCGAAGATTTGGGTGGTTCACATATTTGCACACGCGACATGCTACTTTTCGTCGAACACGCCGACGAACTGCTGCAACAGCAGAGCTTTTTAGAGAAGATCATTGTTTTCACAGTGCTGGCGCGACATTTGGCGCAGCTGCAAGTTTTTGTCATCTTCAAGCAGCTGGGCAATTGTCGTTTGTTTTTGCTGTCTGCGGGCGGAAGAAATCAAAGCGACGAGTTTTTAGCAACAATACTTATATGTAGTTTCTCATTTCAATAACTCACCTGTCGTTATAACGGTATTGCAAACACGACATGATCTATGTGATTCGGGGCAAGATACCTGCGACACTGTTAGCGATATATCACTGTTGCTCGAGTCCATGGAGGGCGTTGGCAAGTGCAGGAACTCCTGCACACGTCGCGCACCCATCAAATACAGCGCACGATCGATGCCAGATACAATGGTTTCGTCGGGAAATGGACCAAACGCATCGTATGCGGGCAGTGAATTCTTTTTTAGCGTACGTGCGATGAGCGGATAAGCGGGCACTGGATCCTCGGTCTGACACAAAGCGCTACAAAGGCTCTGAAGGTTTGCTTGAGCCATATGGAATGTGTAAATTCTGGGCGATTTTCGCGAGATTCGATGTTGGCGATAATACTGGGAAAATTTTGTGTAAAAAGTAGTTATGTTCGATACGTTAGTCTCAGCTAAGCTTAGTAAATGTAGTTTCGTTATTTTCGGTTGATAAATTTTGAATATTTTAACATATTTTCTGTATATGTTTTGAAAATAATTTTGACGACTTTTTGTGTCTCGAAAAGAATGAACAAATATATGTGTGTACGCATGTGACATTTGATGCGTTCATCGGCACTTGTAAACATTGGTAGAGAAGTCGGTAATTAATTTTAAAAGTAGTAGTAGGGAACCGATAAAAGTAGTTGTTTTCTGGTGACTGAGGAGATAAGAAAGGGATGGGCCGCGCTATGGTTCAAAGGCGTCACACAATAAAAAGCTAATCGCAGATGGTCTCTGAAGGCCAGTTGCGAGGAAATCCAAGCAAACGCTTGGGAACCCAAATACATACATATTTGGCACCTCGATGGCCTTGATGTTTTAAAGATGAAAAGTTATCATAACCGAAGTGCACTCGGCCAGGGTTTTTTAGAAAAACTTATTCAATATTTGTTGCACTTTCCTTTTTGTCTCATCGGGACCCCTTTTCCCTGGCAACATCGGTCGGTTGTGGTCGTACGGGTATGCTGGTAATGGCGGCATCCAACTTGGGCGATCGAGTCACACTCGAGGCCACGGATTCAGTCACTGTTTATGCATCAGGTAGCACAGTTGCTTGCCTGCTGCTTGGCAGAGGTCGGGATCCTTGTCCCGAAGGTGACTCGCCACCACAGGTCTCCGTTTGAGGAATCGGTTCAGGAGCTTTCACTTTGTCTCTGCTTGTAGATGGCCGCTCGTCCAGTTCAGGTTCAACCGAGGCAATAGCTTCCCTAGCCTGCTCCGTATTCTCGGTGACCTCCGCCTCTTTCGGCTGCTACTCTCTAGCACGCAACAACAATATTACGTGACGATAGCTATAGGCGGGCCTATCATTGAACTCCGTGAGCTTTATCATCGAATCATTGTCGAAGTATAGAAAGTAGCTTTGATGTTATTGTGTGGGACTTCAGTGCAAGGAAGGCGGCCTAATGTCCGACGTAGTGCTTAATGTGGAACGTCCACATACACCACACCAAAATCCATCTTTACGAACTGAAGGGACCCGGGACTCTTTAGACTGGAAATCAACGGCATTCACTGGAACTCTGGTACCACAACTTCAGTATTTCCGTCCTGTGAATACTGTCGAAAGAGTCCAATCACTATATATGTGGACGCTTGTGAGCTTCAACTGCCGAGAGAGACCCGCGCAACTCTGGCCCAATTACGTTGTGGATATTGTAACCGTCTCGACTTCTACCTAGCCAGACTCGATCCCAATATACCTAATTAGTGTCCAGCATGGGAGATCCACGATCCAGCACGAAAAATGCGTGTCTAGCAGGGAAGTAGGCAAATTTCTATAAGCCCTTATACCAGTCAGCCCTATGACGGTCAGAAAAAAACTATCGGAAATTTCATCGCCTTTTCCTAAGCACAGTGAATCCACAAAATGGTCCTCAATGTTATATACTCCGCGCGCAGTGCTTTAAAAAATGCTGAAGCTCGTGAAAAAATTGTTCAGGATCACTTCAGAAAAATGTGTGAAAGCCCTTCAAAATTTCCTGGTGAAAGCTCAGACGCATGCGAAGCTTTCAAAGATTTCCCTAAAATCTACTTTCTTCCTACATAGATTAGTCGGATTTCAAAATTCCCTTCCTCATTTTCCCCCACTGGCATCATTCTACCTAACTGAAGTTTACCCGAATGAAGCACCGAAACGAATTCGACGAATTGTCATCAAATTAAAACTCCAATTATTTGTATTAATGAGTGATTTCCCCAGCCGGCAACGTAGACTTTGATTTTCACATTAGCAGCGAATGCCAGAAATAAAGTAATTTATGTTAAAAAAAATTAAAATTGTAAAATAAAAAATAATGTCAATAAGCTGGAATCTTCAAAATTTAACGCAATTATTCTGGACAATCATTATTGTATTAAATTTGTACGTGGCATTGCTGTTGGTTCGCATGTCAAAAGTTTATCGCACCGAAAGGAGAATTAAACTACTTGAAACCGCCAACATCAGGGAACAAATCGAGTTTATGCGCAGTCGTCCTGACAAATCCGTTTCTTCAAACTTCTCACACCGGGGTAGTTTCACTACGCGTAGCCGTTTCTTCGAACAATTCCTCGACTCGGAACCGCCGCAACTCCGTTCATGCATGCGTGTGCGATCGAACTTTCGATCGAATTCTTCGACAACAGCTGCCGATGAAGAACCAGATGAACGACGTGACCAACGAGTAATGCAGGAACAACAACAACAACAACAACAACACCTGCATAAACGCTCAAAACAATTGCAGATGGAATTGCAGCGAAAGTATGACAATTTCCAAATACAGCAGCAACAACAACAACAGTACGAACAACGGCAGCAGCACCACCACCACCAACAATCACACCAAATGAATACTAAAGCTAGAAACCGTTATGAGCACATTGTAAAACATCAACAACCTCAACAGCTAAGAAACCCGAATGCGATTGAGCAAACAAGTTCCGAGGAAGCGCCACCCTATAATTCCAAACCCGACGATGAGCACACACTCTACATTTCGGATAGTTTTGGGCGTGTCGTGCATGAGATACCCTTTCGAGAGTGTGATTATATGGATGCTCTGCAAGTTGTGCTCGGCGATCAGCGCTGGAAGATTAAGAAAGCGTGGAATGAAAGCTCCAAAACAAATATGAGGAGAGTAAATTGAGCGAAAGTTGGAATGAAAAGTAGGAGTATACGAGTACAAATTTTGTATTTTGTAGCAATAATTTTTGCGGTATCTTAAATTATGTCTGCAACTGTATTTATGTTTTTTTTGTGTTTGTGTAGTCTACAACTTGTCTGGGTAATACTTTTGGAAGGACCATAATAAATGATAAAAGTTCAATTGGATGCAGCTTACGGGGACACCCGAGTGAAGATGGGGGATGTAACCATTGTAATATAGACGGTTTTAAATTAGGAACGAATGCATTTCAGGATAAGAAGATACATGTAGAGGGACCAGCAGACCATATCTTATTTATCATTTGGGAAAAGATATCCCTAGCCCGGAATACATTGCATGATCTTGATCAACATACAAATAAGTCTTACGATCTAGAGGGAATTTCTTGATCCACGGTGCGTATAAGCGGGGGAATACTGTAGGTTTACAGTGACTTACCACAGTCGTTCGAAAGACAAACGTCCTCTATCTT
>NW_016168247.1:0-19670 GCF_001687245.7 Rhagoletis zephyria | reverse complement strand
CCATTAAGTATTTTAAAAACAAAAAAAATTTTGACTTTCGTCCAGCTAGATCTGCTATCCGAACCACTGTGCACCGCCGCCACCTTGGCTTTGCGGGCGTCTAACTGTGACTCCTCATTTGCATTGATGCATTTGTGCAGTTGTTACTGTTATTACGGCAACAAAAACTACAAAAGGCTTGCATATACTATATATGTACATACATACATACATATATGTATGTACATGTAAACATGAGCTACAATTACATCAGTCCAGTGCTGGCTTGCATGTAAATATTGAACTCAGGAAAACAAACAGAAAATCAGTGTTTTTCTATGTACATACTTAGTTGCATATTAATGCACTCAAACATAGGTACATGTATGTATTTACATACATACATAGTTACATATATTTGTTTTTGCTAACACGTCAAGTTGCAAAGGCGCCGTTTTGTTTGCATTTTGACGAGGTCAATGGGAGGAAAAGTTATGAAGGTTTCTCGCTTAACAAATGCTTATTTTCGATGCATTTTTTATTTATTGTTGCTTTCGTATATTGATACATATACCTACACATACAGATGTATTTTCTTATTTGCACCAAAGTGAATAACCTTAAAATACTTTTTAATTAAGTTTATTGCAGTTGCTCAAATTACTAACAATAAATATATGTACATATGTTCATACAGATATACATAACTATACATATGTATGTACATATATCAATTTTGAGTCCCTAATCATCATACTTTGTCCTNTGTTGCCAAGCTCAAAAAGGCCCATATTTTTGTGTTTTCCTTAATTTTAATAGTTAAAAAGAAATGCGGAATTTCGGTTAATGTATTGTGGAACGATTTTCCGTCACCTCTTGTTAAATTTGGTTCAGTGGCAAACCGGTGTCGGCAGTGTGTCATCATCCTCAGTGTCATTTTTAGTTCTTTGAATTCAGACTCAATCAATGGCCATTTGTAGGCTTTGACTAGTCCCGTTCGTTGGAAATTTGTTTTTGTAGTGCTGTGTAAGTATTCGATGAATAAAATGTGCAGCTGTACAAAAAAACAAATTTTGAACGAGTAACACAAATGAAATCTGTTAGATTTTGGCCCATTAATTCCGAATGCAAAGATAAACTTCGAGTGTTCTTCACGAAATTCAGAAAACAAATCAAAAGCAAGATAGAGGTTTTGCGGCTTTTATAAAATAAGTAATTGGGGTATTCACAACGGTGGCGTCAGTGTCGTATTGTTGTGTGTCGTAAAACTTAAATGCCTAAAAAATATATTATGAATTTTCGCAGTGTTAAAAAACAGTTGGTTGTGGTTTGAAGTTCTCTAAATAATCTATTTAAGCTTTTAGAGTTTACGACACACAAAAATACGATACTTACTACACCGTTGTGAATCCCTCAAATGTTATTTTTTTTTTTAAGACAAGCTTTTACTAGGGTTAAGTAAAATAGAAAAATCGACCCCCGTACCTCGACGGCTAAATTTTTTAGAGTTATTTTTTTCCATTTAAGTACTATTTGGTACTACTCTTCAAAATTTTCTAAATATCTGGACTCCTGCGTCACCTATCGGATTATTAATCTTTCATATCGGCATTTTCATCGGGTTCTGAGCTTAGTTTGAAGTTTCAAGTATCTAGCTCATCGGGAAATCGGTTAAAATTTTATTGCAAGATTTGATTCCACACAGGTAAAACTTAATAAATACATACTTAATTTTGACTTAAGATTCGGATTGAGCAAGCTAAAGTGTATGAAAATTAATCCTTGTCCGGTAAAGTAAAGAAGTCATTATTTTCTAGAAAGATAGTCTCGTTAAACGGGCAGATTTCTGTAGCCGTCGAACTATCATATCTTGAACGCCGGGAAAGACTTACTATTTTGATGAACTATTCTAACTTTGTTCTAATCTCAGCGCTAGTCGGGCAAACTATCCTAAAAAAGGTATCTCGAGGCCATCGATATAAGTGTATTGGTATAAACATTGATCAGCCAAATTCTATGGTTTTCAAGAATACAAAGCGAAGAATGTCATATAAAAGCCTGTCATCAATCAGTGTGCGGTTTGAGTTTTGGCATGGGACTTAGATCCACTTGATGGAAGTACCATTTGTTCAAAAAGCACCCAGCTGTTGTCATTAAAAGTAAAGTGATTCCGTTATTCATTGCTAATAATTTTTTCCGTCTTTAAAGTGATGCTCATACATATTACAACATTTCTTCCTATGCTCAAGACAATTTTTATAGGCGGCTTTTGGTATTGGCTTTAGAAAATTCTCCTACATCATTTCGATTATCTTAAAACGCTTGCCGCGAAGTGATAACTTGAGGCGTGCCTGTTTAGGGCCATGGCAATTGCTTCATATAGAAGCTTTGATAGAATTAGAATCTGGCCTTCAAATTATTCGATTGCCTACAAACATATGTATGTACATATGTATATATATATATATTTTTTGACTTCCCTAGTAGATATATAGTATAAAATTAAAGCTTAAGCATTATCCTTTTAGGTTCAAAGATTAGGGAAGACAAAAAAACGCGTTTAGTTTTCAAAAACATTAAAAGGCGTAAACAAATTAGGAATACAAAAGCCATGGAAGCTACCCAATCACTACAGTTTATTTCAAGTCCAATTTTCATAGTAAACCAAATAACAGCTACATATACTGGGCGTCCTAGATAACCCGCCCACTTCTTCGAAAATGGAGGAACTTTTTTTTTAAGACGCGAATCCTGTATATTTTGGTCGTAGTTAAGCTGACCGGAAGTCCATTTTCTTGCAATGTGCTATACATACACGTTTTTATTACACATTCGGATTCTATGTATACAAATACATACGTTTTTGCTTGAAAAATTTTTGCGGAATAGACTACTGGAAGTCGATAATACTACCACAATATAGAACATCCCCGACTTGATATATATTTTTTTTTCGTTTTCTAATAAATACATATACTTTCTTTAAAAATATTAAATACCATTTTGCTTTTATCAATATTCTAATAACTATACACACTTTCTCTTTGCAGGTAATGTTCAATTTTATGGCACTGAGGTGAGCGATGGACATAAAATAAATTTATACATATAACTACATACAAGAGTGGTTTAGCAAACGTTTAAAGTCTCGAGTTTAGTAAGACGTTGATCTTTAAATATTTAATTTTTTTTAGTAAAACATAGGCCTTTAGCCTATAATTATAAAGACCACCGCTCATAATTATTTTTGTTCGAAAAAAAAAAATATTTTATTGAAAAATTATTTTTGGAAAAAATCGATTGGAAATCTTACTATAAAGACCACTTTATTTAAGCCATAATGCTTACCATAATACGAATTACAATTTTTTATTTTTTTTTTTATCAAAATACCGACATGCACAAATAACTGCTGCGCTTGCTTTCGGTGAAGAAGATTGTGCAGTGAAACCATTTGGTTGGGCATCGGTGCATATGCTACAGATATTGAATATGCAACTTTTGAAAATATCCATTTGCCAACAGCGATAAGATTTGGCTTACACTACGCCTACGTTTGTGGATATTATTAATTGTTGGGAATAAAATTGCAAAGCTACCGTAACAACAAAAAAATGAAACATAGCTCTATCGATCAGGAAAAAATTGGGAGCCACTATCGGTAGTCGGATGTTATGCGTTAATTGATTTGGTTTTATTTTGCTGAATTTTTCATGCAAGTGGCAAGTAAGAAAACCTGAACAATTCTTACTTCGTGCTACTAAGGTAAAGAAGTGCCTCAAAGAGCGGGAAGTGCCTTGCATGCCGCATACTCTTGCTGCGACACAGTGGCCAATCATAGAGCCGACAGTATACCAAATATCGCTGTCCTTCTCGATATTTGTTAAGGAAACGGAACTTGAAGTTATTTTTATCGGTAAACCTTAGAAGTCACAGGTCCACAAGGCTGATCTGCAATAGTTTTTTTTTAATACAAGGAGAACGCATTGAAAGCCTACCCCCCGTAGAATGGCACTTCAATCCGAACTAAAACTTCTTCTCTGTCCGCGGTATACTTCCCGGTTTGTATTACGTCGGGAAGCGGTTTTGGGCACTAAGTTTTATTGTACGTTCCTGTCTTAGTGCAGTTCGTTGAAAGCTCTGGCAGTAAGTTTTGTACTATGCGGCCTTCGCCGAATAATTCGCGTAGATCTTCTCTCTCTGTAGTGAAACATGGACAGCCAAACAGTACATGCTCCGCGTCTTTGGGGAAGTTGGGACCACAAGTCGCGAAATGGCCGAAGTATTCGTGGTTAAAGCGCTGCAAGTAGGATGTGAAGTAGCCATGGCTGCTGGGTTAGTAGTTGGGTAATATTGAAGTCTACCTCGCCGTGTGCCCTACTAATCCATGTCTCAATATTAGGAATGATAAGCTGCAAGAGTGGATGGATATATAAGCTTAATTGACTCTACATTTGGTGCCTCTTTTTTGATTACAATGTGTCGAGGAAATTGGACCAGACGCGTCTTGAGAGCCACAGAGAAATCGCCTGACCTCAACGAAGATTTCGAGCTTACTAACCAGACACTGTAAAGCCGAATTCATTGATTTCCCATTGAAATAAGTAAATCGAGTTTAATATAAAAGAGTGGATGAGCTGAGTTTTTCCGCTAATATGGAGGTTGTTGAGCCTCTCTCTAAGAGTTTTGAGAATGAGTAAAGTTAGGCTAATATTTAGATCTTCAGGATTTAGTTAAGTCAAGAAGCCTTTGCCCGATTTATTCATAAATAATACGGGCATCTTCCTCTAAGCGTGGCTGTCCCATATGTACCTATAGATAGACTTTCAGGCGTATATGACAGTGACTATGGAATAAAAGAAAGGTTAGAAACAATGATTTGCGAAGTAGAATTAGTAAAGTGGGCGCAAACTTGCTGTAATAAAACTCAGAAAAAAATTACTAGACAACCGCAAAAGATAAACACACAGCTATTTTGCACATTTCCACTCACATATGTAGTACATACAGACGCATATGTAGGTAAATAAAATTTGATGGCTTCGGCCTCATGGGCATTGAGTTGAAGCTGGCTGTGCTGGGGTGAGCAACACAACAGTTGCTGGGCTTGTGTGCCATATAAAATATATATGCTGCGCACGCGTGAACTGCAACGCGTCGTTGTTCGTATTGTCAGACAGCTAGCTATGCATCTGGCTACCAGCAGCGTGCGAAGGCATGCGTGTTTGCTGCGTTTGTGTGGGAATGAAGGAAGTGACTTGTGCCACTAATGCCACGAACATGCCAGCGAAATTCATTTAAAACTTCATTGTTGGTTGTACGTGCTTGTATTGTTGTTGTTGTTTTTGTTGTACATACATATGTGTGTGTGTGTGTGTGTGTGTCTGTCACAAGCGAACTTTTGCAATATTGCAACAAGTTAAGGTGCTGCCTGCCATGCCATGCCATGCTGTACACTGTATTAGATTGCATTGCATGTTGCCAAATCCACCCGATTGGCCATTTGTGCGCACCAAAACCAGTTGCAATAGAATTTTCCATTTTTGTTTGTGCTGCACTTTGTTTTTTGTGTTGTTGCTGTCATCATCGTCGGCTGTCACTGCCATTTCGTTTATATTAGATGCTGCATTTTTCTTGCTGTTGGCACATTTTAACGCGTTACCAGCACACTGTGGACACGCGCGCGCACACATTTAAATTTTTATCACACACACACACACACACGGGCACGCTTCGCTCGCCTGCTACGGCTCGCTCAGCGCTTTCAAGTCGATTCTTAAGCGCCTACGTTGCATGCAACATCAAGTTGCATTGCTCAACAGGTGCGTGCAGCTGCTATGGAATAATATTATACTCGTATTAATAAAAAAAGCGTTGCAGAATAAAGACAAAACAGCAGCAACAAGAACAACAACAGCAACGTCAATAAATGCACCAACTGCCAACTCGACTGCTCGTGCGCGGTGCGCGGTGCGCGGTGCGCGGTAACGCAATGCTCGCAATGGTCTTTGGAAGTTTTTATTGAAAATAACCGGTTCGTTGTTGGTGTTTGGTTGTAGCTGCTGCATATGCTGCCCCTCAGCACGCTGCATTGACTAACAACGGCCTGTTTTGCTGTACTGCGACAGCTTGGTTGGGTTGGCCTGCAGTTCGCCTTCAGTCAGTCAGTCAATGCAAAAGCAAAAAAAAAAAAAAAACAGCATTTCATCAGCCTTTACCGCACTCCTNACAGCTTGGTTGGCGGCTGGTTGGCCTGCAGTTCGCCTTCAGTCAGTCAGTCAATGCAAAAGCAAAAAAAAAAAAAAAACAGCATTTCATCAACCTTTACCGCACTCCTTACACCACCCTTACTACGACGCGCTCTAGCTACCATTCAAAACGCGTCCATATCTCTGTTTTCAATCGCTTTACAGTTGTCACCTTTTCTTTGTAGCCGCCTCTTAACCTCCATCGATTCGTATGACAAGTTAATGTTCTTTACTGCAGATACTTTTTTTTTGCTACTCATTTACAGTTGTTGTCTTGCTTGTTGCTGTAGCGCTTGCCATATGTAATTATTATTGCTTCTGTCCCAGGTTGCAGTCGCGCTCCACACAAAAGCTACCTCAGCAGGCTCTATTTGTAGTTTTTTTTTTTCTTTTGGGCTCCATGCATTTTTTATTGCTGCTCTGTTTCTGATTACGTCTGGCTTTATATTTCTGGTTTTTCGCTCCATCTGCATTCGATTTCTTATTTTCCAGCACTTTGTTTTGTAATTTTTATTGCCACCATTTAGCAGGCAAATGTTTTCTCGATATCGCAACGCGTTGCAATCACAGCGTACATAAATATCTGCTTGACGCCAAGACTATTTCTATTTACCAGCGTTGCATACATAGCATTCATTCTCCATTAATCGCACATAAATACGACTGGATTGTCACGCTTTTAATCCGTGTTGCGTGTTGTAATTCGTTGCACCATGCGATATTGTTGCTTGTGGTTGTTGAGTTCGACAACAGATGACAATTGAATTTACTGCCAAATATAATCTCTTTTAATAGTTTCGCTTTTCCGCGATTGATTTCCTCAATAATTGTTTTTTTTTTAATGTGCAGCCACTCGTTCCGCGCGAGGTAAGCTTAGGTGAGGTTATGTTCACTTGGCTGATCAACAATAAACTTAGTTAGATCAGAAAAGAGAAAAATGTTCAAAACCTTTACTTTTCTAAAGGCCAAGCTCTAATGGAACCCAAATAAAGCTAATCAAAAGATCAGAAGATATACTCTGTATTGCGATTCGAACTCACTTAATGCGATTCGAGGCCATGTATTCGAATCCAATTGATTTGCTTTTCGAATCGCAATACATCCTAGACCCCCAGGGCTTCTATCTAAACCGACCTGAAACTAATGGGACGAAAATGGCAAATTTTCAAACCCATTCTAACATACGGATGTAAATACATATGCTGCGGCCCTATGTGGGAAAAAGGCAGAAGTCCCCGAAAGAATTGTGTGACCTCTCTCAATCAATCTCGTGTGAGTATTTTCTAAAAAACCCAACTGCATGGATGATGACCTGCCAAGGAAATGTACCTTTGAAACGTTATCACCGGATAGGAAACAGCTGGGACACATCTCTCTCTTCCTGCGTTTCACTCTTAGATGGTCTCAAGTAAACTCAGCGAAAAGTAGGTTAGGTTACGTTGATGTGGCAGTTGGTCCAATGGCCAACTCATTTAGACTTTGCAGGCCCATTGTGATACTACTGTGAAACACGGGAACCTCAGTGACTATTCTGCATAGAACCATTTTGAAGCTCTTATGAAGCGTATAATTTTTTTTATTCCTACATCGGATAGTTCCGTGAGAGAGCTGAAAAGTGTCTGCTTAGAAAGCCCGCTCTGCTCTTAGCTAAAGCTGGGTAGCTATAGAAGAAGTGCTCAGCTCTTTCTTCTTCCTCCTCATCTCTGCAACCTCCTCAGCCCTGCAACTTCTAAAATATTCATGGAAGAATATTCCTAGTCTCGAAGCATGCCTACCAAATAGTCAATGACCGCTAACACAAGTCATGCCCATCGAATTGTCCTCTCTTGGGATAATAAACAGTTCTTCCGATTTTTTCTTATCATTTTCGGCCATAGTAGCCTAGTTGTTGTACAGATGCCCTCGTTTAACCATAACCAATTGGCTTCTAGAATAATGTTATTTCTAATCCCTAATTTGCAGGTCGCCATGTGTATTCAATCTTACCTCTCTTTTCGCACAGTGTAAGATTGGTACCTTACCTAACTGGCTCATCGGCTCTGGAATTTCCCTCAATATCTCTATGTCCCGGGACCCATATGAGGGCTGACCTTGAAGACCGTGCTAATATCATTTAGGCATTCCTGTGCAACCCTTGATCTTAGCATTACCGCGTTCATTGATTTTATGGCCGCCTGGCTACCCGAGGACATATTAATCGTAGTATTCGTTACGTTATGTGTATTATGGTACACATCCACCACTTTTATAACTAGAACTTCTGCCTGATAAACGCTGAAGTGGTCCAGGACGCGGATGGATAATTCCAGTCCTAATTATTTAGAAAAATCTCCGTAGCCAAACCTGTTGTCAAGCTTGGATCCATCCCTGTTAAAATTAATTCCTCCCATTATTAGAGGGGTTATTATGTTCCACTGGCTTGTTGCCTGGGAAATATGTGTCTAGGACCACGCTCGTCGTAGTCCATTCCCTTGACACTTGAGGTAGCCAAGATTACATGGCGACTTAGCGAGAATTCTTCCTGATCTGGCCGCTTCCGTAGTTTTCTCAATTTCCTTGCAATAACTTTGCCAGAACTCACGTTTCGCAGTTCTAACTGCTTTTTTTTGTATATTTTCGAATCAGCCTTATAGGCTTCAAAGTCTTCTGTCGCTCTCGTGGTTTCGGCCTTATTGAACAGGGTCCAATTAGATTCACGTAACGAGGATAATTGCTTTGGCCCCAAGGTGGTTTGGTTTTCCCTCCGTATCGAACAACCGGACATCCGGATGAAAAAGAACTATTCATGGCTTAAGTGACCTGATTAACCAATCCCTCCAAATCTGCCTGCATGGCGGGGTCACGGGGAGGTATTTTTGTCGATAAACTCCTTAGTTTGTTATTGTAAACCCCCCAGTCGGTGTTTTGTATGGTTATCAACTTGCTAACTTGGAGGGTTCTAAGATATATTTCAAATTCAATGTATCGATCGTCAGAGTAGGACTTTTTATTGAGGATTCTCCATCTCTTGATGTTATAGATCTATTTCAAACTCAATGTATCGATGGTTAGAGTATGACTTTTTATTGAGGACTCTCCATCTCTTGATGTTATAGGCAAACATGTCCGAAGTCAGGGTTATATTTAAAACTTCCTCTCTGCTCTTTGTTATAAAGGTCGGCTCTGGGCCTAAATACATAACACGAAGTTATGTCCTCGAAGTCTAGTAAGAACTGAGCTCTGTCATTAGTGCAACGGGGCATTCGCGTCACTGGAGACAACCAGTGGTTTGTTCTTTGAGGCTGCCTCCTTCACCAATGACCGAACCTCGCCTGGTGGTACGTCCTTATCATGGGCCATGCAGGCAGAGGCTACCCAGAAGCTGGCTTTATCCAGTTCAATGCGTGTCGCCACCAAGTTACCATCGCTAAGCTGTGGAAGCAGGAAGAGATTAAAGATGTTCCTTGTTAATTTACAAGCTCGAGTCTTACCTGCGTTTTGTGCGGTAATAAGCATAAAGCCCTTCATGCCAATTGTGCCGATTTTATTGCCGTGTATCCACGGCTCCTGGGTGAGGACAACGTTAAGTCCACCGGCAGCCAGCCGAACCACAAGATTCGCAGACTCGAGTCTGGAGGTTTATCTGGTTTAGCTTCATGCGATTCTGTGTGCTTAACCTCCACCCTCGGGAGATCCACGTCCGCCTCCTCGATCTCCTCAGCCTCGGTGTCATCGGCGAGGAGGTTCTCTTCGTAAAAGAGTTAGCCTCTCAGAGTCGGATGAACATTGGCTGCAGGGCAACCCCTCTACACCACCGTTGCGCAGGCCGGTCTTTTCGATCTCCTTAGTAAGGTCGAAGCTCGGCTCGTCGCTGCGTTAGATTCGTCACTGGGGGACACGACTCGGCGTTGAGAATTAACAACACTTGCCTTCTGCCTCACACCGGCTGCTCTATCTTCCCGACCTTCCCATTAGGCATGCGCTGGCAGGTCCCTATTACATTACCTAAAGATCCGTTATATTTTTTTAGGCTCGGCGACGGCCTCTAGCTGGACACCATTCTGACATCGTACAGAACCTAAAATCTAGTGCCAATGGGCACCCTCGTAGAGGGTTCGAGGGATTCTGTTTGATACGATGATGATTTTGTTTGTTGTACTGGATCATATAGTGTATTTAGTTGTGAATAATTCTGCTACAGGCAACAACCACAATAAAAACATAATTTATTCTAATATTAACGCCTCGAGCGAGGTCTGGCTTTTTCGATTGCCACTAATTGGCAACTTGTTTCTTACCTTTATGCAGTGGCAATTATAATTTGAAGATATTAAATTTCTATAGTTTAGTGCTTTTCTATGTCCGCTTTTCTTGCCATACCACAAAAAAAAACAACAATAAGAAGCTAACAACTCAACAACAATTCAGTTAGTACGCTTTTATCGCAACATCAGATTATTGACACCTTGCGGCAAGCAACTGGATTTTCCGGCCTCCTTATGCGTGTACTCATGCACATAAGTATGTATGTACATTAGGGTGTATCACTCTTCATAAAAAAATCGTTACTGTTTTTCCATCGGTATTATACAGTTTTTTATATTTTTATTAAGATTTACGTGAGCTGAACCGAATTGAAAATACCGAAAAAATTTTAAAGTCTTAAGGCCTTATTCATAAAAAATAAAGTATGTTTTAAGAGCTTTATAAATTGACGTTTTCATACATTTTTCAATTTATAANATTTTTTATATTTTTATTAAGATTTACGTGAGCTGAACCGAATTGAAAATACCGAAAAAATTTTAAAGTCTTAAAATATAAGGCATTTTATAACTCCGTTGGAAAATCCGTAACTTTTGTTGATGAGGCATCCTAATGTACATGCATACATATGTACATACTCGCCATGTCAACTTGCACATGGAGCTGCCTGTGAGAGATATAATTTTCCCTGTTCAAATGACGGCTGTACAGACTATCAGCATAGTCTAACGCAAGCCGAAGCACCCATTACATTCTAATACTTGCAGTAGTTACATTTCCTTGTTTTCGTTGCAATCGGTTTAGAGCTGGAATTGGAGTTGGTGCTGAAGCCAGCATTGCAGCGCAAACAGGTGTTGTCAGCAGGCTCTGCAGCGTAAGCTTTTGTGTGAACGAACGTTTACTTTTGTGTGAACGAACGTTTACTTTTGTGCGCATTTATCGCGTTCGTTTCGATGGCGCAGTGCGTGTAGGCTGTTAACTATAAGCTGTTATTCGCTTATATTCGTAGTTAGTACCTTCCTTCGCTTAACCACTTTTGCATTCACTGACATTTCAGTGTTGTTGTGCATACATANGACATTTTATAACTCCGTTGGAAAATCCGTAACTTTTTTTGATGAGGCATCCTAATGTACATGCATACATATGTACATACTCGCCATGTCAACTTGCACATGGAGCTGCCTGTGAGAGATATAATTTTCCCTGTTCAAATGACGGCTGTGCAGACTATCAGCATAGTCTAACGCAAGCCGAAGCACCCATTACATTCTAATACTTGCAGTAGTTACATTTCCTTGTTTTCGTTGCAATCGGTTTAGAGCTGGAATTGGAGTTGGTGCTGAAGCCAGCATTGCAGCGCAAACAGGTGTTGTCAGCAGGCTCTGCAGCGTAAGCTTTTGTGTGAACGAACGTTTACTTTTGTGTGAACGAACGTTTACTTTTGTGCGCATTTATCGCGTTCGTTTCGATGGCGCAGTGCGTGTAGGCTGTTAACTATAAGCTGTTATTCGCTTATATTCGTAGTTAGTACCTTCCTTCGCTTAACCACTTTTGCATTCACTGACATTTCAGTGTTGTTGTGCATACATACATACATATAGTCAGCATCCAAAATATGAATACCGTGACGTTTCTTTATTCAATATTTTCCGTAGCAAATTTTTCTTATTTTTTTATAAAAATATACTTAGTTCAACAGAAAAAACCAGCAGAATCCATTTTTTCAATTTCATATGGAACTCGGGGAAAANGTTATTTTTTATAAAAATATACTTAGTTCAACAGTAAAAACCAGCAGAATCCATTTTTTCAATTTCATATGGAACTCGGGGAAAATTCAAGAAATACCAAAAAATGATCACCAAAATTTTAAACTTTCTTAGAAAAATTTTGGGTACGCAGTTTTGTAGCCCATTAAATTTTTGTATAATAAGGTGCAAGTTTCAAGTCTAAAAACTACCGTTGATTTTTGAAATACAAAATAATAAATAAATAATAAAAATAGTTTTTCTTCATGCGTGAAACTTGCGCTTTATTAAATGGACTGCTAAACTTACATGGGCTACAAAACTGCACACTTAAAATTTTTCTAAGAAATCGAATTGAAAAGTTGAAAATTTTGATTAAAATGTTTTAGTTTTTCTTGAATTTTAAATTTGAAAAAATTGATTCTGCTGATTTTTGCTGTAGAATGAACTATATATTTATAAAAAAAATAAAAAAAAAGTTGGAATAGAAAATATAAATAAAGAAAATCATCAAAACGTCGGGGTATTCATATTTCTGACGCTGTGCATATATATATTTTTTTTTGCGGAGGCTTTCTATTTTGTTACCATTTTGTTCTTGTAACTGCACATAACTATAACACCAGTTCACCAGCAGTTCTAAGTGTTGGTTCGCTTGGCTTACTAGTTTTTTTTTTTATTATTGNTAACACCAATTCACCAGTAGTTCTAAGTGTTGGTTCGCTTGGCTTACTAGTTTTTTTTTTTATTATTGTGGATTGTCGGTTGGCGGCTGTCGGCTGTCGGCTGTTACCCACCTGAACTGTTCTTGTTGTTGCTGTTATTCTTTTATGTTAATACAACAGGAAATGTTTGTTCGTTGGCGCGCTTTGGCAATCAGTTCTGCTGTTGTTGCTGCTGCTATTGCACATTGGCCTCGGTTGGCCTCGCTTGCCAACCAGTCTCCTCGGCTGCAAGCAGCGACTAAACGCCCACCCACCGCTTGTCTCCTACCACCCAACTGTACTTTACCTATGCGTGTTAACCGTATATTACCGGTATTCATTTCTCTATTTTTTATTTATTTTTTTATTCTTTTTTACCTGTCTTTTAACGACAGCACCAGCCGCAGCCGCAGCCGCACCCTCTCACTTTTTCTGCTGCTGCATTTGTGCTACTTTTACATATATTCATTGAAGTCAGTTGCTCGCACTTGTTGCATATTTAAATAGTTTAAAATTATTCAATCATTTGAATGGAATTCGTTGGGCGTTTTGCCACACATACCGCTGGGGTCAGTACTATAAATATGTTTATGTGTACATACTTATGTATGTATATATAAGTATCTACTTAGATATTCTTATTGCAATGTGACGTTTAAAATTAGAAGTGTTGTGAGCGTGGTTTATCGGCTGAGGTTATAATCGTGGGTGCTGCTGCCTTAGAATGGAATGTGAATTTTAAACACCTGCTTGCGATTAAATGCTTGATAAATATGTGGAATTAAGGGACCTAT
The DNA here is from genome assembly GCF_001687245.7 of Rhagoletis zephyria. Classification (NCBI taxonomy): domain Eukaryota; kingdom Metazoa; phylum Arthropoda; class Insecta; order Diptera; family Tephritidae; genus Rhagoletis; species Rhagoletis zephyria. The sequence goes on along the minus strand of NW_016168247.1, from coordinate 5,949 downwards.
ACCAAGCAGTCACTTGAAATGGAAATCGGCTAGCGTATGTTTACATTAGGATGCATCACTTAAAAAAAAAACGTTTATTTACTAGCTTTTGTCCGCAGCTCAGCCCGCATGGAGTTCGGTTTAGCGTTTTAGTTCCAATTGTAACAACAACACAAATAAATAATATCACCGAAAATTTAATAAAAAAAAATTGCTAATTGTCTCGAGGTTCCAGAACATGGTCAATGAGTCAAATATCAGCTATATTAGCATTTCAGTAAAAATACGATAGTAAGTATCAATTTTTTTACGAAAATGTGTCTGAATAAAAGCAAATACCAACAGTTTGTTTGGAGTTAAATTTGATTTTTTTGACATTGTAACTTTTCATTAAATGCAATGTGGCTTTTAAACAGGTGGCAACTTCTTTAAAAAAATCGTTTCGGATGAAAGATTTTTTAAACTTCTTTCATTTGGTATCCGCCGCAGAGTTATATTTCATTTAACTTATTGATTAAATTTTATTTGACTTTAAAACAGGTGGCAACCTTCTTAAACAAATTTTCCAAACAAACTTTTCTCAAATGAGTAGTCCACTTGCAAAGTGCGCTATGTAAAGTTTTTTGGTGGATAACATACCAGTATTTAAAATAGTTTCACGTCCACTAACAACTCAGTGCAAAATCTTTCTATATTCTGAAAAAAGAGCATCAAATCTTAACTACTATTGCAAAAGTCGCTATCATACTTATTTATAAACATTCAAAAGTCTCCATCTTCTGATGAACTTAGAAAGCTGCGTTAGGTCGTATAGATTGTTAATGTTATGTTATGTTGTGTTATAATATTATTAGGCTCACATTTATCCAAATTTTCAGATAATAAATAAAAATTCAATTTAGATGTTACTTGTTGTCGTAGTCGTTTTTTTTTAATTTATGGCTTCCTATCATAAAATCACATAACGCTGTTTGGAAGTGGACTACTCACATCTCTTTTTTTTCATATCGGTGTTGTGATAATTCACTCAACTCAAATCAACTTGAATTNATGGTGGATAACATACCAGTATTTAAAATAGTTTCACGTCCACTAACAACTCAGTGCAAAATCTTTCTATATTCTGAAAAAAGAGCATCAAATGTTAACTACTATTGCAAAAGTCGCTATCATACTTATTTATAAACATTCAAAAGTCTCCATCTTCTGATGACCTTAGAAAGCTGCGTTAGGTCGTATAGATTGTTAATGTTATGTTATGTTGTGTTATAATATTATTAGGCTCACATTTATACAAATTTTCAGATAATAAATAAAAATTCAATTTAGATGTTACTTGTTGTCGTAGTCGTTTTTATTAATTATTTTTTTAATTTAATTAATTTATATTTATTTCCTATCATAAAATCACATAACGCTGTTTGGAAGTGGACTACTCACATCTCTTTCTTTTCATATCGGTGTTGTGATAATTCACTCAACTCAAATCAACTTGAATTTGGCTTTTAAAAAGGTGGCAATCCTTCTCAAAAAATATTTTAGAAATAAATCTTTCCTATGTCTGGGTATTTAGTTTGGCATCTTTTTTTCAATACTTAATTTATTTAATTTATTTAGAATTGGAATTTAATTTTTAAGCAGGGGGCAATCTTCTTCAAAATATTTTCTTAAACTTCTTTTTCCACTCATATTTTTAATGAAATTGAATTTAAACAGGTGGCGGCCATATTAATTTCATTTTCAAAATAAATCTTTTTAAAATTTTGTTCGTTTGGCATCGATATTGTAAAACTTCGTTGAACTTATAATTTAAATTGAATTTAACTTTTTGGATAGTTGGCAACCATTTTCAAAATATACCCTATTATATGGTATTCCAGGTCAAAAGTTTCTGTGTGCCAAAAAGCAGCTTACTGCAGTGCTTCGATGCGGTGTGGCCTTTTTAGAATCTCGATAAAAGCATCGCCAAAGATCTGAGCATTTTTAATTCAAAGACAACTGCTTAGCACCGATTTCGAAATCCGGGGATAAATCTCAAGTAACACAAATCATTTAAGGCTTAAATACTGTAAGTCCTAGTAATCGTAATTATTCGTAGATTGTTATTAGACATTGGACTGGGAATCAACTTGATCCGCGACCCCCCATTCTGCAGTTTTTATTTGGTTTTTACTTCAGCCAACCTTCGCTGAGACAATCGCTGAACTTTTTTTATAGCAACAAATGAAATGGCTTATAACTGTGAAACAATAAGATTACGTTTAGCAAGCGCAAATATTTTAGTTTCAAAGCTTGTTCATGTCATATGTACATATTTATTCCTGATAAGAAATGGAAAACAAAGGCAATCGATTGCTCAATACAATTTGTTGTTTTTTATGCGAAGCATTCCCCATATGTGTACAACTTATCTGTGGCTGTGGGGAATAACTTGTTGTGGAGCAATTTTAATTTTTTATTTTTATAAATTGTTGACAAGAAGCATCAAGGTCGATGGTGCGTTCTAATGAAAAAGAACCCGAAACGAAAATAAGTGAATTTTTTAACGTCTTTTTTTTACGTGTGTTTATTTCTTGTGGCTGCTTGTGGCTAATTGTTGCTATTTTGTTGCTTTTAACTATACGTAAAACTGCTCATTAAGAAGTGAGTTTCTTATACGCAATTTCGAAAGGCAGCTTATGTCATTAAGCAGTTGCAAAACGAGTATATAAATTTGGTAAACAATTGGGTTTATTATTTTTTAACTTCGTGTAATTTTTTCGACCTTGTTTCAATTTGGTTTAAATTTTTGTATTTGATATATATCTATATTTTTTTTAATTTTTGGTTTTATTTATGGTTCTTTATAATATTTTTTTTTTGTTTTAAATAAAAAAAAAAATTAAAATTTTTTTTTAATTTTTGTTTTATGTTTTACCTTTCTTTTATTTATTTCTTTAATTAAAAATTTTAGTGTGTTTGATGTTATTCTATGCGGTCTTAAATGTGATCTCTTATCATATTCATTGTTTGTCTTTTGTTGTTCGCATTTATTACAGTTTAATTTTAATATCCGTCACTTGCCGCTAAATTGCGATTTGTCAGCAACAAAAAAGGCAAACAAGAAATAAATGATATCATAAAATTGCCATTAATATTTTTTGCTTTTTTTCTGAATAAAAGTACTAACTTCAGCGCAAGCTTCGATTTTTTCTTCGTCTTGTGTTTTAAATTGATTAAATTTAAGACATATAAAGTACGTATCACTTTTTTATCGCTTCTTGTACCGCGCGTCGTGTACTATATACAAGGACGCTGAAGGTCGTCTTCTTTTTTGTTTTTGCTTTGTTACTCAGCCGGTGTGCAGTGACTTTTATATTATTAAATATTTAAGGTCATGAAGCGCTTGGGATGCAGTGTAATATGGGATGTCGTTTTTAGCTTGTAATTACACTCGAAGAAATTTGTAGTACAGACCGCTATGCTATTAGGAAAAGCGCTGCGGGCCGATAAACAAGTGAACGGTTAAAGTGCCAGGCAGCTCCATTTTATAAATCGTGTACTGATCTTTTTTTGAACTTCAGCCTTGAAAAGTTTGCGCCTTATTTCGGCGGCCGTCTCCAGTATACCATGAGCCAGGAGAACTTTGCGGTCGCCATCCACTTCTCGCTGAGCTTAAATGAGACTAGACCATCAAGGGGTAGTTCGTAGATCGTCAAAGATATCTACTTCCACCCTTTCCTTGCCGCGTCTAGGATATCCTTATTAGCCAAGTCTCTGGCACCGTGGGAAACTTGATGAGAAAGCTCTGATTGCCGCTTTGATATACATACATACAATATNGTTATTAACTTGATGAGAAAGCTCTGATTGCCGCTTTGATATACATACATACAATATATCGCTATCAGGGTAGACCTCAATTACCGATGCCACATGGTAAGAACAACCAATCGATAACCTTTTTTAATAGTAGCTACCTCCCCTTGAAGCAAATAGAGGTGTTTGGTGTGGAGGCTCAAATTTGCGGTTCATGCAGATTTTACGATAGAAGGCATCTCCACCAACTCTTTCGTGAGGATTATATGTTCACTTATAAAACTTGACTAACTCTTCCCTTTCGATGCCTCATGTATACTGATCATATGAGGTAATTTGAGCGAGGAAGGAGCTGCTCAGAGTCAGTATAGGTACTTGCTGCTAGTGATGAAGTCGAAGCTTCCGAGAATCCTAAATCAGCTAAGACTATAGGGCTCCTAAGTCCGACCACGATGCAGCGATATTACCCGCAATACCGACAATCTCTATACTAGGTGCTTCTTAAAAGGCATAAGTCGAACCCCTTCCTTTTGACTAAAGAGTCGCATAGGGTAGGTTATATTTCCACGAGTTTTTTATTATTGGGATAAACAGAGAGTTCCAATAGCAGATCCGGGATCACACTCCGGGAACACACTACCTACCCTATGTTTTACCGCTTCTATTCCACGCTCGATGAAAGCACTGCCACACCATTTTTTTTTTATCACAAAGCAATAGATAAACCTAAATAAATCGGTTTCATTTCCAAGCTTCCAAGAACTTGCCATGGCCGTAGGCGGATCTTGTGAAAGGTCCCTTAATTTTGAGAAATTCTCCCCAGCCCCCACCATAAAGTCTTTACAAGTTATGTGTAGAGCAACCTCGAATCATCTAACTTTAATCGAGCAATCTTGCTTCTTCTCTGCAGGTTAATCAGCTTCACCAGGGTATAGGAAAACTGATTGGGCTGAAAACCATGCGCTAATTAGAGAGCTTTTACTTACCGGTGTTTANATTTCCAAGCTTCGAAGAACTTGCCATGGCCGTAGGCGGATCTTGTGAAAGGTCCCTTAATTTTGAGAAATTCTCCCCAGCCCCCACCATAAAGTCTTTACAAGTTATGTGTAGAGCAACCTCGAATCATCTAACTTTAATCGAGCAATCTTGCTTCTTCTCTGCAGGTTAATCAGCTTCACCAGGGTATAGGAAAACTGATTGGGCTGAAAACCATGCGCTAATTAGAGAGCTTTTACTTACCGGTGTTTAGTATAAATGTCACTCTGACCACTCTCCAAACCTGTTGGATATATCCTTGTGCCACGTCATCCTAACATAACCTTCTTCTGAGGCTGAACTGCATGGCAGATGGGTAACGAGAAAGAGCTTAAGCGACTTCTCGATGTTTATAGTCCAGATCCCCGAGCGTCACTCAAAAATCTCATAAGATCCGAACTCGTTTAGGGGGCTAATGGTAGCTTTCCATGCTTATACAGAGAATTANTGTGCCATGTCATCCTAACATAACCTTCTTCTGAGGCTGAACTGCAGGTAGATGGGTAACGAGAAAGAGCTTAAGCGACTTCTCGATGTTTATAGTCCAGATCCCCGAGCGTCACTCAAAAATCTCATAAGATCCAAACTCGTTTAGGGGGCTAATGGTAGCTTTCCATGCTTATACAGAGAATTATCCATAAATCTCTAAACATTCCTGTCTCGAACTTATTAATTACTAGCCCTAGTTTAGAAAGTTCCCAATCAGAGGATAAAAACCTCCTGCTGTGGTGTATTCAATAGCCGTCTGCCCTAAGATCGCAGAGCTTGGTTTTCCACAAGTGGGGTTTCGCTATCACCTTACGAAATCTTAACGGATGTGCTTTTCCTCAAGGTTTGCATGCAGACGTGAAAACTTCAACAAGCTCATCGGACGAGCTTTCGGAGAGAGTCGAATTCTCTTCAGGTGCTTGTGGGGCAAGTATGCCTATTCTTGCAATAGAAATTCCAATCTGCAAAGCTCAGATTTTTAGAGTGTTTGTCGACAGTGAATGCAACTATGATTTGAGACTGATTGAAGAATCGCAATTTTGTAATGTAAAGTGACGTGCCAGTGCAGAAGAGAGCAAGGCGAGGCGATGAAGATGAAGATGTAGACTAAAACTAAAACTAAGATTAATATTTTGAGGTTATCATTAA
>NW_016168246.1:0-19674 GCF_001687245.7 Rhagoletis zephyria | reverse complement strand
GCTCAGAAGCACAGGAATCTCTTCTGCCACTGAGATGTCTGGAACTGATGCGTTTCTGAATAGCTCCTCAGCTAAAGTCGTAACCTAATTTATACCTTGTTTTATTATGTTAATCGCCTGAGGCTAAAACTATTTAATACGTCTCTCTAATAACAAAGACATCATTCTAAAAAAACACTGGTGGAATCTGTTAGTCGCATGGACGTTTTCATTTAGAAGTCAGTTGAAAAAATCTTAGTCTCTAAACCATTTACCGTTTCCGTTTCTTCCCAGGAGGAAACATTGTGTTAAAAATTTTCCTTGAAAATAAGTGTAACACACACGTAATCCGATTGATGAAAATATACAGGATAAGTCCATTCTCGAACGCACGTTCTTTCCCCAGAGTTACTTCCATCAACCTCAGGACAATCTGTGAAGCACTCTACCTAATATAGATATCAATCGGAAGCATATGACAGATGACATTTAAGGCTTCCGTTGTGCATGACATGATCGACCCAGTATCACTAAACCAGCGCACGATATGCAAATAAGTCAGCGAATTACCTCCTCATACATTCACACATAACATATGACTTGCAGTGGGATTCCAAAATCGCCACACTAAATTTCTATCGCTACAAATCTCTAAGTGAATAAAGCTTGTGCCTTAAAATATTCCATGCCTCCAGGGAAGCATGACATATACATAAACTTATGACTTTATATCGAACCTATCCGGTTTTCGTGTTGCATATTTTTAGGCTGAAATGTTATTCATTCGCGGAGCGATTGCAGCGATTTCTTCTTACATAAACGTTTCTTGCAAGAATACAGAGCACAATTCGCCTTTTTAACACGGTGCTCTATCTTCATTATTTAGTTTAGTTTTGGTATTAGTACCACTTCCAAATACTTAGCACGAGATATGAGTTAAAGAGTAATCACATTCAAGGAACGCAGATTGAAACTAGAAATATGTAACCTTTTAGTAAATAAAAGTAGTAGTTCGATTTCGGTTTATTTAACTAAACCTAAATATTTCCAAGTTCCAAGAACTCGTCAGTACACCGTCTTGCGGGCTCGCCAGCTTTAATGCTTGGTAAGCTCACTTAGCGTTTAGAAGCCTTGTGCGAAGCACAATTGAGATCGGCTTCACCACCACGTCCGCGATCACTAGTTTGCTGTGTGACTGCTCTATAGCCTACGGAGTGACTCTGTCCTTCTTTTTCCAAGAAAGGTTCCAACGTATTTGGTTTTTTTTTGTTCCAGCTATGACTCTACCTTTTGTACAATCTGGTGAAGTGAAGATTCTATAGAGCACTGATTTAGGTAAGCATTCTGCTGAGTAGACATTTTTTTCTCGCCTTTTGAAAGTCTTGAGCACAAGAGACGAGAGACTGATTGGCCAAAAGCCCTTAGGCAGCGTTCTCTTTTGCCTAGCTTGAGAATGAATACTACTTCAAAACTTTGAAAAGTAAACGGAATATGGTTGACATTCGACATTGCTTTGAAATAAAAATACTGCACTTTTGGCAGACAGATCCCTTCTGGCGCTAATTTGAAACAAAGATTTTGTGATTTCAATATACCAAGTCCAACAGGGCATGTTCGTGAATTTAACTCGTGCTGAGCTTATCACTTGCGGGAGGTTGATTCCATTTTCTCCTTTTCGAATTTTCTTATACTTCTGCTTCCATCATAAATTATTTTCGTTTTTCCATAAAAGCGTACTTTTTAGTAGATGTATATATGTATCTTGATTGGCCAACGCGTTAGGGTTGAGGATAGCGGAAGTATATGTAGTTAGTAGCTATAACGATTTTTAATTAAGACTTCATATTTACTGCTGCCCAATTTCTTCTTAAGGTCTAATAATTATTTTTTTTTTTCAATTGCTGATCAATTTTTTTTTACTTTCTCCTAAGTATGTACATAAAAATATATCGCACATACATATACAATAATAAGTATGTTCATGGCCACTTTGGGCTTACCACAAAATACTATCGAAAGAAAACAAAAAAAAAACAAGACACGAATTCACAACTTTAATCCAACTTGTTTTACTAAGTCTTGTACCCGGTTGGTCTGATTTAATTTTTGTTCGTGGGCTGGGCGTCAACTTTACAATGACGTGGTCGAGCAAAAGGATAACTTAAATTAATTTTCACTCTTCTGTTTATAAACTTTCATTTTGTTTTGCCGCCGTCTATGGTAACTTATACAGATATGCAGGATAAGCTAACTACAACTGCCAGAGCTTATACACATGGACGTCCATGTATTTATATAAACTTACGTAGAATTACACATACATATTTATATAAAACCTCAGCCTATTTAACCACAAATAAAGTTTTTAATCAGTTTCATTTTTGCAACGACTCATTTTTCATTGCTGTATTACATTTCTCAAAGCTACTTACTTGCAAACGCTACGCTCCGCTCTATAATCCAAGTTTTATGCATACCTTTTGTTTTATGGGTACCTTTTGTTTTTCGTAGTTGTTGACTTTTACGTATTATCTGCCCTTTGTCTTTGTGTAAAGAAAACTGGTTTCACCGCCAGCTGCAACGCGGCTGATTAACACCTGTGCGTACTTTTTGATTAAGACTGGTTTTTAAATAAATATTTATTTCAGTTACATATTTTTGTATTTCGAAGAATTAAATACAATTAGTATTTTATTTGTTTCAGCCTTTACCAGTGCAAGGACTCCATCAATTCGAATTTCGAAATTCTGCCAACTGGAAATTATAGTTATCCTGGCTTGCCGAAGCGACAAAAGAGTGAGTAAAAATATTTGTTTAGTTTATTTAAAAATTTTAATTTATTACTCGTACAAATACTTACTATAGGTAGGATATTTGTTGTTGTGCTTGAAATAATCCTACTACTTAGTTATTTAATATATTTAATAAATGTGAAAATTGTTGAGACTGAGTGTTGAGATTGAGTACGTTTGTTACTTCCTCACGCTAAAACGTATGAAGGGATTTGGATAAAATGTGGCACACAAATAGCCTGGATTAGGCTAGATTGTTGTTGTTATAACAGCATACGAATTCCCCAAGGGGTTTCGNAATTAGTATTTTATTTGTTTCAGCCTTTACCAGTGCAAGGACTCCATCAATTCGAATTTCGAAATTTTGCCAACTGGAAATTATAGTTATCCTGGCTTGCCGAAGCGACAAAAGAGTGAGTAAAAATATTTGTTTAGTATATTTAAAAATTTTAATTTATTACTCGTACAAATACTTACTATAGGTAGGATATTTGTTGTTGTGTTTGAAATAATCCTACTACTTAGTTATTTAATATATTTAATAAATGTGAAACTTGTTGAGACTGAGTGTTGAGATTGAGTATGTTTGTTACTTCCTCACGCTAAAACGTATTAAGGGATTTGGATAAAATGTGGCACACAATTAGCCTGGATTAGGTTAGATTGTTGTTGTTATAACAGCATACAAATTCCCCAAGGGGTTTCCGTATATCAATCTGGGTCGTTTCGCTTACGTAAACCCGACTGTCGTGAGAATCTTAGGTTGGGTTGCAGTGGCTGCTGCACAACATAACACACCTACCACAACGAATCTCGTTCACCCTTCTGGTAAATTTTATAAGCTCCGTTTTGCTTGTTCTTAATACGGATTATGACAAATGAAAGCTCACAAAATCATTATCTGGCAGGTTCTGCAAATAACTTCCGAGTGAATTTGAGACCAGTTCGCTTTGAATTCAAATTGGAAGGGGTTGAAATTGACTCGGAAGTGAATTGCAGAACCTGCCCGTATAAATCATTTTTCAATAGACCTAATAGTTCTGAGAAATTAATTAATCATTTCAGACTATTTTGTAGTTTTGAGTCAAAACTTTTGATGAAAAAATTAAAAAAAAAAATCCAACTGTATCTTTGTAAATGTTTTCATTTGTTTTAAAGCCTGGTCTCTTCTAACGAAGAAAATCGATGGATAAACAAAAAAGGAATGACTGCTGAAAAATGGGCAGTAAAGAGTGTACATGGCGTATGACTAATATTATTTCCTGTTAATTTTTCATAAAAAATTCTTTATTTCACAACTAAAAAAAGAAGTGGATATACATTTGTCTGTCCTGATGGTCAATTAATTATGAACAAGCAAGGACAAGGTGTGTACACTAATTGGTCGCCTAGTGTACCACTTATAAATATGTGTATAGTTTATGACCCCAGAAATTTTGTTGCAATTAAAAAAAGTCGATAAATTAATTTTTTATCCACTATTATTAGCAATTATTTTTTTAATTAAAAATTCTATATTTTTTAAACTCAAATAACAAGAAATAAATATTGATTGTCCAACACATTTTCTCCACTATGTTTCTAGGCTGGCTGCTATATGCGGTAGGTAAACCAGTGTTCCATAAGTCAGTAAATGATATTTACGGCAGTTGGCTGAGAGATCCAGCTGCTTCTTCGGACATTGATCATGAAAAAACCTATGTGACGGAAGAGAGTGATACGCACAATTTGTACGAGTATCCAACGAAAATGAAATATCGCATGAATTTCTCACCGCGTCGCAAATACAATATTCCGGAAGGGTTTCAGGTGAATTTTCTCTTACATACTTACATACTTATTTACTATGTGTAGTAACGTTTTCTATTAAAAACTGGGCATACATTTTGGGTTATTTAAAATAAATCTTACTTAAAAAAAAATCAAAGCGTCATATTAAAAGGCATACGCATAAATGAAGCCGTGACCCGCAAATGTATAAACTGCACCACCAAGACTGTATCCCCAGCTTTTGAATAAAAAAAAAAAACGTACAAGCGGATTAGATTACGAAAGTACGAAAATTCTAAAAAAATCAATGGTAATTTTTAACCACTTGAAACTTGCACATTATCAGACTAAAATTGAATGGACTATAAAACTGCGTACTCAAAAAAATTCTAACACTTCGGAGAAAAAAGTTTAAAATTTAGGTGAAAATTTGTTAAATTTCTTGTAGTCGTTTGCAAAGTTTAAAACTTATATGAATTTTGTTAGAGAATGAACTGTATTTAAATTTAAAATTCTTTGAAATGGCGGTGCTATAGATATGGCCAATACTGTATATAGAAGTCTCTTCTTTGCATTGATTATAAAAAAATCCTCTACATTTTCAGGGAAACGCACATGTCGTCTATAATGGATCATTTTACTATAATCAATACAATAGCGATTTGGTCGTAAAATTGGATTTGGTAACAATGAAGAAAATATGTAAGTACATTATTTGCATATATTAAGAGATGTACATACATATGCGTTTCTGTTTGAAACTCACAACTGGGCTATCATAAAAAGGTCGCTGAAATTTTATGCGTTGATGCCACTTTGTCCGAGAGCGGCACAGAGCAGAGAATTAGAGTTTACACGAGTACATTTAAATAATTTTTAATTACACAGTTCGGCAAATTATACCTTTTTTCAATCCTATATCCTAACCTCAAAGTGGTAAAAACACGGATTTTGCCGATATTTGATTTATTATTATTTTGTTTGGAAATTTTGTTGAACTGTGTTGCTGTCTTCAATTAAAGTTGCTTTACATTTAATTTTTACTACATTCTGTTAATGCGGCATCGGACATGCATGCAAATGCACATGTGTATGTTTGTTTGTGCATTCATACAAACATAGAAATGTATCAGCTGCTAAATACTGTTAACTATTTTTCCATGTTATCATTGCAGCTACCCCATTGCCGTATGCTGGCACCGCTGTTGGCAATCGATTATACTCTACCGACCACAATTACATGGACTTAAATGTGGATGAGGTGGGTCTGTGGGTGATCTACAGTACTTATGACTCCAACAATACACTGGTTGCCAAGGTGAGTGCAGACATTTAGTGAAAAGGTGTATACACAGTGACTCAAACAAATGACCACGTGTTGATTTTCTTCAAATATTCGTAATGTTTTTCGAGCTAAATTTTTTTTTTTGTTATTTTTATATAAAAATATCGTCTTCGCTTTAAACAAACCCGTGTAAATTACAGTTTCAAACTTTATACAAAATTTAGGAAAACGCAATAAATTTTCATCAAAATTTCAACTCTTTATTCTGAATTTTTAGAAAATTTTTGGGTATGCAGTTTTATAGCCCATACAATTATAGTTTAATGAAGTGCAAGTTTCAAATGGCTAAAAAATCGCGTTGATTTTTGAGATTTTTTTTTTTTGGTGTCCTCTAAAATATGTGTATGTAAATATTTCTTTCAAATTTTCGGTTATTTGAAAAGTTGCACAATTTGTCTGTTTATAATTTAGAAAAGGACACCTTATTAGTCAGGAATTTACTGCAAGCTGGGTTAGTTCCAACTCTTACTTTCAAAATTTTGCATCAACTTCAATGGCACTCTTGTTCTTGGCATACTTAGTCAAAATAGCTACATATATGGAATTATACAAACATAGAGAAGATTTGTTTTTTTCTTGTTTCAAAGCTCGAGGGTGTCAGATTTGGCATTGTGTGGTGGTCATCACATCATCATCCGCTTTGTGTTGGTTTGGTTTTTTTTCTTTTAGTATTCAAAGAGCAAAATTTTTTCTTACGTGATGCAGCTTGCCATTACATCCATACAAAGTGAAAAATTTCATGCCAAAGGCGATTTATTTCTGTGCGCGCAGCCTATATAAATGTTGTTCTTTCATTAAAAGTAAACCGTTCGTATATATGTACTTCAGTAGTCATTCTATATCTTCTTGTGCTTGCGATTCTATATGTATGTATACTTTTGTACGCAAGAATTATAAGCATATACTTGCATGCACATTAGGATGCATCACTCGCCTTACAAAAAAATCAGTACTGTTTTCCATCGGAATTATAAATTTTGCTATATTTTGAGAATTTCGCCGAAGAGATTTCAGAAAAATATTAGCATTTACTAGAGCTAGACTGATTTTAAAATATCTTTAAATTAGTAATAAAAAATATTTTTTCCAAAAAAAAAAAAATAAAGAAAATGTAAAAAAATGTTTACGGGAACGGAACGGAAACAAAATAATAAAATTTTGAGAAGTATTTTCAAATCGATGCAGCTTGCGTAAATCTTAATATTTTCCCGAAATTTTATTTGATTAACTATAATTCGGGTGGAAAAACAGAATTTTTTTGTGGGGCACCCTAATGTATGTACATAAATACTTGCATCTGTTGCTTATGACGGACCATTATTTCATTGCGGTACCTTTACACGAGCAGCCATTTTCCTTAATGCTTAATGTCTTATCTTCGCTTAGCTTCTAGTTTTTCTCTCTGTTTCATCATATTAACTATTTGCGGCAAAAGAAAATAAGCAATGAATAAATGTGTGGATAAAGTAAATTGGCTTCTCACGTCAGCACCAATATATTTGTGTGCCGCAGAGGAAGAGTGCAGAATGCAGTGCACCGCAGCATTTAGCGCTACAAAGAATTCAGAAGGAAGTGAAAAGTGCACTCAATAGTCCCGCGAATTTCATAACGATAATGTTTAGTCCAATTTTCAATGCTGTCGTGGAAAACCTAAACGACTGTGACAGATTAGATCATAGAACTAAATAAAATGACGCATCAATGGAACGGTCTCAAACCCTTGGCTTATTTCTGTGTTGATTTATGGAGGAACACTTTTCTATGCATTTGAATGAAGTCACCGGTGGCAGGTTTGTTGAAGAGGAACCTAGAAAAATTTATGTGTAGGAACGAAGCTCGGGTTGCCCCATTAAGTTAAGACAAATACCGGCTGAGATGCACACATCCAGCAGCGTAAGGCTACTAGGGCACATGTTCTAGTTTTTAGGCAGAATTTGGTCTGATGAATACATGTTAGAAGACTGGAATCTCAGCGGTATAAGCCATACCTTAATTTTGAATCCTACCATAACTAATGAGGAGAAGAACGGAGAGTCCAACTTTAAGTTCTGTAAAAATTTGGAAATATCTTCCAGACCAAACCAGGTTTTGAAAGTGGCAACTGTTTGTCGTTCGACTATCGGAACACAAGTCAGTGCAGGCATTTATAGCTTTGAAGTCGGGAGGGACTTTGTCTATATAGGATCCAGCATAAACGCCAGCAACAATGTTTGGTTGGAGACCAAGCGAAGTATAACTTTTGCCAACAAGTGACACTTTGGGCTCAGTATGCCATTAGAAGGCAGAGCCATTTGTCGCTGCTTAGTAGAAATCCCGAATGATGTTTTCTTTTCTACCGAAAAATGTTGCCTTCTCATTACACCCTGCACACAAATAAAAAGAAGAGGGCAATGAAAAGGCAAAATTTTTTGTAGAAAAGAAAACGCCATAAGTTCAACCCTCTTTAATGCCGAATAAAGACAAGAAGGCTTTGTAGACTTTTGAATGAACTATTCTACGTAAGATCTATGGCCTTGATCTCATCAGAGACGGATGCCGTAGAAGAGGGAATGACAAACTGTTCCACGTGGCCATAGTTAAGCGCATAGAAATACAACAATTGCGCTGGCCTGGGCTTACCGTACGCATGTTTGCTGACACCCTGTTGGAAAGATCCTTCGACTGGACATTAATGAGTGGAAAACGAAAGCAAAAGCGCCCACTCCACGAACAGAAGCCCCTGCCAGTACCTGGCATGAATAACTGGTGCCACTTCGTAAATGGAATAAACGATTGGGAAGGAGAAGAATTTTTATTCATATTTGTATTGGCATCTGTATTTTCTAAGTCCACTTTTTATGAAAGAGGCAAAGAAAACTCGAAAAATTATCGTTTCCAACTCAAATTTGCTAAGAAGATTCGAAAATTCCTAAGGAATACGAAAAACTTCATAAGCGTCGACGTCTTCCCTTTCGTATCGAGTTATTTTTTTTGCTTTGAATACAGAGAAGTTTTGTTTTCAAAGTGTTTTCCTCAGCTGTAAAATTGAAACCATTGGTCTTAGCAGCTTTTCACTTTAAGCCAGCGATGTGTAAAACTGCCTTATTCCATACAATGTAATTTACCCCACTTTTTGATATACATTTTTTTTTCAGCTCGACGCGGATACACTGAAGATGCAGTACAATTTCAATATCTCCTTGGACCATCGCAAATTTGGGGAAATGTTCATTGTATGCGGCCATTTGTATGCGATCGACTCATGTACGGAGACAAATTCGCATATACGTTATGTTATCGATTTGTATAATGGAAAATTGCTAAATGTCGACCTGCCATTCTCGAATCCGTTCCGCAAGACAACTACTGTGGGATATAATCCGCTTACCGTGGTATGTATTCAAATTCATTTTTGTTCTACATACAAAATAAAAACATCCACGAAAATGTCAAAATTAAAAAAAAAAAATAGGGGATGCTCACAGGGTTTGATTTTGACCAGCTTTAACTCAGAAAGTTTATGAATTTATACGAATAAGTTTCAAATATATGTTATTTTTATCAGATTTCAAGTCGAAATTTTGTGGACTTTTTTAACCTTTTTTTAATTTATGTAAATTTTTTCAAAACTACTTTTCTAATAGTGATTTTGTTCGCACATTTTCAAACACCCCGGGTATATGAGCAGCGAGTACTCGCACGCTTGTTCAATGCTCATTACTCGAAAATGAGCTCAACCATTTCGAGTTTTTTTTTTATTATATTGACATTATTGGTAGCAACTTTTTAAATTTTTCAAATTATTGATATATAATGCAAAGATTGTTACATTGGTATTTAATAATATAATGTATTTAACCTGAATTAGAAAGCAGCTGCTGACAAATACAATTTACAAATTTTCTTTTGTTTATGAAATTGTTCAAAAACTCGAAAATTTTGAACAAACATTTGAGCAGTTGAGCAATGAACCCGGGTATCTAGAGCTCTACTTAAAACGATATAGACTCTATTTTCAAACCTTGTGCAATATATAAACAAAATTCAACAAAACTTTCGTAAAACTTCAAGTTTTTCATCAGAATAATAAAAAAAGTTAAGTATGGAGTTTTAAAGCTTGAGGGTTGGTGTTCTCACCCTCATCAGTTTTTAATTTTGTTATGTACTTCCTTTATATACAATGTGCGTGTCCAATTAAATATATAAAAAAATACATACAGTGGTCAACAAATTATAGCCGAAACAAATTTTGCAAAGTTTTAACGTATTACTTTTGTTGTCATTTCATTTTGGTTATTTTTGTTTATAAAAATGTAGTTCATTCTTTAATAAAACCCGTGTAAATCCAAGTTTCCAACTTTGTGCAATATAAAAAATTCAACAAAATTTCGTACAATTTTTGAGCTTTTTTAAAAATTAAAAAAAAATCAACCATTTTAGCCATTTGATACTTGTACTTTATTCTACTAGAATTCAATGGGCTATACAAAACTGCTTACTCAGAATCTAATTAAAAAACTCGAAACTCGTTCGAAAATTTGTTGATTATTATTTTTTAATTGCATAAATGTTTAATGCACCGGTTTTTACTTTTTTCATATTAGGCCATTGCAATTTCAACCCTGTTTGTTTGAAATATTTTATTTTTCATCAAACTATATTGAAATAAAAGTGAAAATAAAAAAATATTTTGTTAGAACCGCCCCGAAAAAAAAGCCCGGCTACGGCCCTCTCACTAGCTCACTAGAACAAAATATATGTATATTAATTTTTATTATGGCACTATTTGTACTAAATTCACAATTTTAAATCCGTTTTTCTCGAGTTTTGGGTTTTTTGAGTTATTACAGTATTGAAGTAAAGGAGCGCTATATTCATTTATATGACATTCATATTAGACATACATAGAAGATAATTTTCGAATCCAATATTTATTGGCAATTTTTTTTTTTTTTAATTTTCAATATAATTGTTTAATGCTTAAAAAAGTTTTTACTTAGTTTTTAGCTCGTCGATACTTTTTAGTATTCGCTATCTTTACTCGGTACTTATCAAAAAGTATCGAGTTCTCGATACTACTCAGTACTCATGAAAAGTATTGATATTCGGTACTCGGTACACGTATCATTCTATCACTAAATTTACTAATTTGCAAAAAAAAAAAACATTTACGCCATTAGTCCGCAAAGCTACCAACATACATACAAACACATTTTACATACATATATCAAAACTTACTTCTAAATTCGGTCTCTATTTCAATTTTGTGCTCTTCCGCTTTTCTTTATTTGCAGGAATTGTACTCGTGGGACAAAGGAAACGCGCTCACATATCCCATTCGTTATCGCGAGCCTACTATTACCGGTGACCGAACATAAATAACTGTGGTGAATAAGGCAACAGAATTCCACCTGCTAACTTGGTTACATACATATACATACATATATATCGCTTCAACATGTGTGTATTTATATGTTTGTTCATGCACACATTTCATTCCTTCTCACTCATCTACATATTTCAGCTACATATGTACATATGTATGTAACAAAGTTAGCAGGTGGAATTCTATATATATATACATATACAGATACGTATGTAAATTAAATACATATTTCAAAGAGAATAGGTGAAGTTTAAGGTTTGCCAAACTAAAATGTGCAATAAGCAATTTTATATATAAATTAAAATTTAGAAATCTTGTGTTTATTCGTGGAACTAATACTAATTGTAGGCTGTAAAAATGAATAATTTGTAGGTGATATATTGTTAAGGCTAGGAATTAGAAATTCAGCGGTTATAAAATGAATCATAAAATATGTATGTAAGTAAATTGAAAAAAAGGAGCATTAGAATTAGCTTAATTAAAATACTAATAATTGATTTGATTGTGTAGCATGAGTACATTAGCGCACGACGAAGCAACTATGTAACTACGATCCACGCCTAAGATAAACATATATTTGTGCATTTTTATGTACAAAAAAAAAAATAGTATAGTAATTGTAATCGAATGGAATTTATAATAAATTGTATAAAACACATTTCGGTACAATCAATTTAACTTAATGGAAACGATGGTGGAAAATTGGTGGTCATGTCACTGGAAAAAGTTTGGTTGGCGACAGGCCAATGCTCAACCGGTTTTGTGGTAAATACATACATACCAGGGATGTTGCGAATGTGAAATTTTAGACATCCGCGGATGCGAAATTCATTTAAATACATACCTGACCCAATGTTTGTTCTATGGTAATTAATTAACATTTTTTATTGAAATATTTTTCAATGTGCGGCTTTCCTCGTTTCGACATTTCAGTGTTAAAGCTATTTCAGTCCTCTTTCATTGATACCAAACTTGTTTAATTTCGATAAGCCGTTTGTTTATTATCCGGTTAGGACGTTTATTTCGGAATAAAAAATATTTGGCCAAGTTTAACTCGTAAAAAAAAATAACTGCAATTTTCAGTCCCTTCAATATTCGCATTCGCAAAGGATCCGCATCGATTTTTGCGATTGCGAAGGCGAATGCGAATGTTAAAATTAATGCGGAAGCTCCGCGGTTGCGAAAGCGAATGCGAATATTCGCAACAACCCTTATACATACATATGTATATGTTTTGTTTAGCTTCGTCAGTGTAAGCGCACATCGTTTTTCGTATAGATATCAACCCTGCAAAAAATGCGATTAGTTCGAATGACTATGGGATCAGTTGCAAAGAGACATGCGACCAAATATTAGGGGCGGCAAATATGGCAAAAAAATACACCGATTATAATATGACACGCACGACCCAAAGTAAAATCTCAATAGAGCGACAATTAACCCTTAAAAGCCATAAAGCCAGTAAAATGAATACAGAATGAGGACCGGAGGAGTGCTATCAGTTTGTTGGGTCCATTTACCCAAACGCGGACATCGTTTTTCGCATGTGTGTGTGTACTCCCGCGAAAAAAGGTAGGATGTAGTACCCAACTAATTGGAGCTGAGAAAGGGCGGGCTGATAGCATAGCGCCTAGGGCGGATAAGACTGCAATCGAAGCGGAGGAACATTAAACATTTTCTTTACTCTTATACTTAATTCTCATACCGGCATGAAAATCCTTGTGAGCCATACACAGAATAACAATTTCCTGGAGGAATAACTGCAGCTACAACGGCAATAGCCGTAAACTATATTTAATGTGAAAATTCCTATAATTTTTTTTATTGGGATTTCTACCTTAATTTATGTATTTTGTTTGCTTTTTTGCAATAATTCTTCAATTTCTACGCCATTCAGTTGTTTCACCATTCGCTTCATTCGTACTACGCGCTCTCTGTTCTTTTTCAAATTATAATTTCAATTTCGCTTATTGCAATCTGAAGAGCGCCATAAAATGCAATTGTAAAATTAATAATAGACCGCAGCGTTATGAGCGCATCCAGCGTTATGAAGCATATTGAATGGAGGCAGAATGGAATTTACTGCACTGCTTCTACTGAGCTCAGCAATAAATACAGTTTGCTGTGTGTAAACTTTTATTGTTTTCCTTACAATACCTTTGTTTATACATATGCACGTATGTATGTATTCCCATATTGTTTAAACCAACAGACCAAAGTAGGCACAGAGTTTGGTTTAACGTCTTTACTATGCATGCCGATTTAAAAGCTGATGAATATGGCACCCGGATGTGATAGTGACGTTGCTAACAAACAACATTTATCGGCACGAACTAAAAAATTGTTCAACTGGGCCTTTTTCCTCAAGTGGACCTACATATGTACTTCAACCTAGGTGGAGCCACTTCAATGGCTGTACCCTATATAGCATTGCAGTCAAGAAGTATACGTAACTCGGCACATAAAGGCAAGCCTCCGGTTGCGATGGCTGCAGTTAAAACACTAATCACACCAAAAAAGTCACAATGGCTAAACAAGCTCTGGGATTTCGTGCAACCCCAGAGATACCAAAACGAACCTGGCCAAAAATGCCAAAATCTAGTGGCTTGGTATGCACAATTTTTGGTATCATGTGGAAGATAAACCTCCAATTAAGAAAAGTTTATAACATATCCTGTGATAAAATAAAGATCAAAGAGTACGATCGAGTACGGAAATGTACGACATGGCGTATGAGTAACATTATTTCCTGCTTCTATTTTATACCAAAAATTGTTGAACATTTTCATTTGACCATTTAAGAGTTGTTTATTTATCCATCGATTTTCATCGTTGGCAGCTTGATTTTGACAAAGCAACAGGTTTCAATACCAATGGAAAAATTACAAATAATGTGTTATTTTTTTAGGTTTATCCTTGTTAAAGTATTGAATTTTTTTATGATCTGGAAAAACGGTATGCAGATCCATAATCCATGACCCAAATTTAAGTCTACGTGGATCGGCATTTTTTTTTGTGTCATTTCAAAACTCGATAATTTTCCTACAGTGTAATAGATTGGCACTTCCACAATATGTTAGTGTTGGAGGTAAGCCGCTATTAGAACCAAACTTTTTTTGCTTTTTTGTTTTAGATGTCGGAAACTGGACTCCACTTCTAACCACTACACCACAGCGGCCGCCTCAGTATTTGCTGTTGCGATATTTTAGGGACATACAAAATATTGAAGTACATAGCATCCAAGAGATTTTAATAATTATGAAAAAAGAAAAAAACTAATTTAACAGGAAAAAAAACAAAAATTTGTTTGTATTTTTTTTTTTATTTGTATTAAAGCCTGTTTTTGGACGGATAAAAACAGACAAAAAAATAACAAAAAATGAAAATATGTAGTAATTTTTGTATGAAATAGCAGCAGGAAATAATGTTACTCATACACCATATCGAACATTGAGGTACTCGTACCTGGCGTACGATTATACGAGTTCAATTCCTGCTGAAGTCTGATGAGGGGATGTGGTGATATCCGAAAAAGCAGCTAGAACTTCTACCGCTTAACACTTTGTTGTTTGTTTTATTTTTTTTTTTTTTTTTTTTTAACAACCAAATCGTGGTACAAAGCTGAATAACATTGCTAAAAATTAAAGATTAGGTTTATTCAAGACACTTAAAGGAAAGGAAAAATAGTCTCTGAGCTGGGAATTTTAGCTGCTGAAGTTAACACGCCATTTCCATTAATTTTTCTATACACAGCGAAAGGCACACACACTTTTGTTACATACACTTAAGGACTGATGTCAAACAGTCTGCTGAAGGTAAATTTTATCTATTTATGTATGTAATTATGTAGTTACCTTGAGCTACGCGCACAAATATGTATAACACCTTTTCTTTGTCGTTGAAATGAATTGTAAGGATAATAAACTCTGGCCTCGGGAAACTAAATAGTTTGGATAAGAAAATTCTTGCTATGCTGTCATCTTCATTCATATTTGCTGCGCAGCGTCTTATAAGGAATTTTGCGTTGACCAATATAAATAGTGTTGCTAAGCAAAAACGTAATGTCATGTAATGTCAAAAATTATTAGTTTAGGTTGAAAGAGCAGAACCTCGCCTACTCATAGGCCAAGAATAATAGCGCTGAGATAACATTTGAGTTAAGTACTAATCTCTTTCGATGCTATGAGCTATTATTTCTACCTGTGCGATATCTGCAAGTATTGCAAGTTTTGTGGAGAGTGCGTAATCTTCTTCTGTAATCCTGATGTTCCAGAATAAAGCCTAAAGCAGAATAGTTTTGGCTCAGTTATTCAAGTTTTTCGTAAATCAATCTTTGAAAAAAGTTAAAAAAACAGCATAAAAAATTTCATTATTACGATTCCGTTGAAAATGTTATTTTTTTTTTTAAATATTTGTATGAAAATTTTTTAAACTTAAACCGTAATGTCATTTCATTTTGATTTTTTTCAAAAAACATCTTAAATAGGGCATTTTCACCAAGTCTTAACTGCAGTTTATGCCCATTGGAAAATTGACATTATCACTCGAACGGGATAATTGGTCATATCAAGTACAAGAAAACGAAAGTACGAAAGTAAAAAGTAAGAAATAAATATTGTCAATCGCCCCATGTTAAAATAATTGGTACCTAGCTGAGTTCTTAACTGCAGTTAAGCTTTTGAGTGGAAATAGGCTATACAAAACTATTTTTATTCATAAAAAACTCCAATAAAAATTTTAATATTTTTCCGAAATATTTTGGTGGACCTCTTAAAATATAATAGATTTTATAATTCCAATGGAATTCCACAGTAACGATTTTTTTTCGTATGGGGAGTGATGCAGTCTAATCTACCGTTTTATTATAGTATAGAAGATATATGCGCCAACTCTTCTTGTTTTTGTTTATTTAGCTGCGGGGGCTTAAGAATTGTTGTGGCAACTCTCACACACTACATATTTAATTACGAGTCATTGCGATGTGATAGGACAGTGCGAATTGGCCCTTAGCAATGATTCGAATGCTGTTGCTAATTTAATTATCACTTGTTCCTATTTATTTTTGTTTTTATTGAAGAATGTAATGCTTTAAGTGCTCATTTTATGTACTATTAGGTGACTACTGAAATACAATAGATAAGAAAAGAAGCTAAAAAGCACATAAATACACGTCTATATACACACATATCGTCGTTTAAAGTACAAAACCGCGTATCGTCATTCTGCAAAACCGCGTAACTGACATTTTTTGCCAAAAATTGATTTCGTTCACACAAGCTCTTGGCTCAAGAAATGCGATTGCTTTATAAAAAAAGAGAACCATTTTGAAATATGAGTGTTTTTACTATCTAGAAAATAATTTATGCTACCTCCCTTACCGTTTTTGCATTATCTTGATACGCGGTTTTGCACTTTAAACAACGATATGTATGCATATCTTTTTCTTAACGCTTCTTTAATGGAAATAAGCCAATAAGGGGAGTATTAAAAATCTTTAAATGGCAGAGGTTTATTTGGTAGTATTTGGTAAATACAAAGTGTCAAAAGAATTACTTGGCGCCGTTAGCGAACCTAATTACGTTAAGGCTTGTAATCCGATAAAGTGAGTCGTTAGCAATTTAAGCGAAAAAGCACAACATTTCAAATACTAATTGGGTGCTTTTTATTACAGTACTTACGAAGCTTTGATGTTTGTTCTCGAACAGTTATTGAAAAATATGTTAGATTGGCTTTTCGAATAATATGAACTGTGGGCAGCTAGCTTTCAAACAAGGCTTCTTTAAAAATTAAAAAAATTCAAGTTTTGTATTCTTGGTCGTCTAAGTTTGGGTATTCGGCTATTCCAGAAGTAACGAATGAAATTATCAGTATGCTTGATAAAGCGGATTTGCAAAAGGTCGGTTTTATATTTCTTATTGAAAACAGAATGTTTTGAGTTATTTTTGCCCTTTATGAATCAAAGTGGTGCATGTCTAATTATACTGGATCACATTATTATGCTGCGGTTCACCAATTAAGTGACAATTAATTTAACATCTTTTTAGTGTGATTATTCTGATTTAATTTTTAGTTAAGGGGAGACATCAAACATTAAGATTAAAAAGCTCTACAAAAAAAAAAATATAATTAATGTGATTGATAACGAGTTTTTTATTTAATCGAGTTTAATCAAGGAGATCTTCTATTATTTCCTGTTGAATGCAATTTCCGGTGGTTATCTACGTGCTCATAAATAAATGTGTGCGTATTATCTGAAAGGCAAAAGCACATATAAATGTATGCATACTATGCATATATGTACATACATATGTACATGTGCAGCAATTCAGACTCAACCTAGGTTAGTCCTCAGATAGTCCCTACTGTTACCAGCACTAATCCCTCATAATTCCCCTGCCAATGGTTTCAACTGCCATTTTTAACATTGGCGTGCCAATGGAAAAGGACCGGTCCAATCAACACTGACCATAAAAGATAGTCCTGGACTAGTCCAATTTTGCAGATTTTTTTCGTTGGAGCAAGATTGCGTTCTGCACTTCGCAGATGCGTTTTCATAATTCGGAAACACAAAAAAAAAAAAAAATTTATCATTTTATCATTTTTATCGCACTGAGCTACAGCCACGCATGGAAATGTGTGTTCAAATGTTTACTTTGCGTCAAGGCCAGACCAAGCGATTGGGACATTTACAGGGTGGTTCCTTGGGGGCTGGTGAAGGCTGACATTTTCGATGCAAGAAATGTCCATTTCTGACCAGTCCAATTTTAACCAGTGAAGTACTAGTCCTTAACGGAAAATGGGCCGCCTTATTGCTGCAGGGGGGGGGGAGGGGATTATAAATCTGATTATATATATACTTATATGCAATTTTAGATGGCAGTTTAGTGATAAAGTGAGTGAGCGGGGGGATCAGTGTTAATAAATATTTGGAGCGTAATCAACTGATTACTATAATGAGTCTTCTTTATATGAACTTGGAGAAGTGTATATAATTCCTTATGTGCAGCTTTTTTTGTATATGTGTGCGTACATATTTATTCTACCTTTTCTATGTGGGCTTATTCAGGGAATGCATTTAGATACTCGGAGATCGAGCCGTCCCGCAAGTCTTTAAATATTTGTGTACCCTAATAGACCTATAATGCGATTTTACTTAATCTTTATAAGTTATTGAAGGAGTAGTCTCATAAATTTAAGGTACCTTCTTCAGAGTAACGGACATTCGCAATGGAAATGCTGGATGCATTTTATGTACAATTCGTTTGTGCAGATTAGTCCAACTCATGGGAACTGTACTCATCGTCAATAGGAATGCTTTGAACCATTTACTCTATCTCTATCACAGATTACGTTTTCGCCATCTCATCTGCTGCCTCATGCCCTGGGAAATATTGACTAAATGCTGTCGAAGAGTTGTAAGGATCTTCGGCAGCTGTTGTTAGTTTTTTAACAGCCAAAAAAGGGATTTGGAGTAAAATGTTAGAATGAGACTACTTGGCGTTCGGAGCGCTCCAGTTAGTCGTTGTTGATAGCAGGTGGCCTGGCCACAACGAAGGCTAGTCTAGAAAATGCTGCAGTAATGTGGGAGTCTAGCCTCTACCAAAGGCAATTTCTGCGAGAAGACGCCGAGTCCTCCTCCAATGCCTACTTTGGATGCATCTTTGAGATCTCCTTATCCCAGAATGACAACTGGCAGTTTTTGCAGTTTGCAAGATGATCTATGCAACTCTCCGAGTGTTCTTCACCGCCGCGCTTTTTACGTAGATTTCTGTAAGTGGGATTGCCAAAAGTGTCTCGAAAGCCGCTCGAAAGCCAGTGACCAGCGCCTAATGTAAAAACATTGAATTTGAAAAATGTTTTCAGAAGGTTGCCACCTGTTTAGCAATTGAAAATCAATAAAATTAGCAAGCTACATACATAAAATATGTTTTATGGAAAATCAAACGAGAGAGGTTATAGAGAGCTTTATTTCGAAATTATTTTTGAAGAGGGTTGCCACCTATATAGAAATTTGAAAGCATTTTAATCAACAAATTAAATGAAATATTTTAATACAGTTGTAAAACGAGAGTAGTTTAAGTAAGATTTATTACTAAACTTATTCGAAAAGGGTTGCCACCTCTTTAGAAAATAAAAATTAATTCAGTTAACAAGTTATATCAAGTTGTATTTTAAAATGCATGTCACACGAGCGAGGTTCAAATGTAGAATAGTTCTCTCTAAAACCTTCAAAGCCTTCTCATCTTTGTTACATACACTCACTTGATATATTCAAAATTTTTTTGTGTTTTGTGCCAGAGTTTCTCATGCTGATTGCTAATCTAATAACCATAAACTGAAATCAATTGCCTGCTATAAAAGTTTTTATTTAAGAGCAATTTTTTTCATAACTTCTGCTCGTACGCAAACCACAAACATTTACA
>NW_016168245.1:7496-19675 GCF_001687245.7 Rhagoletis zephyria | reverse complement strand
ACGAAATTCTCTACTTTCTCGAAATTGTAACTGTCAACAGTGACGTGGGTGCCAAGGCGCGAATGTGCTGACTGTTTGTTTGATGACAGGAGATACTTCGTCTTGTCCTCACTTACCACCAGACTCATTCGCTTTGCTTCCTTATCCAACTTGGAAAATGCAGAACAGACTTTGGGGTTTTTATACCGATGATATCGATGTCATCGGCATAAGCCAGCAACTGAACGTACTTGTAATAAATTGTTCCTGAGCAGTTGAGGTTTGCAGCTCTTATTATCTTCTCCAACATCAGACTAAAGAGGTCACATGAAAGGGAGTCGCCCTGTCTGAAACCCCGTTTAGTGACGAACGGCTCGGAGAGGTCCTTCCCAATTCCGACGGAGCTGGTGGTATTGCTCAACGTCATTTTACACAGTCTTATGAGTTTTGAGGGGATGCCACACTCATACATAGCGGCGTATAGGCAACTCCTTTTAATGCTGTCAAAAGCGGCTTTAAAGTCGACAAATAGGTGGTGAGTGTCGATCCTTTTCTCGCGGGTCTTTTCCAAGATTTGGCGTATTGTGAATAACTGATCGATGGTGAATTTTCCGGGTCCAAAGCCACACTGACAAGGCCCAATCAGTTCATTGACGGTGGGCTTCAGTCTTTCACACAATACGCTCGATAAAACCATGCAACCTATGATTGGAAGGCTGATCCCGCGGTAGTTGGCGCGAATGGCGGGTCACCTTTCTTGTGGATTGGGCAGAGCTCACTTGATGCAAGCACCTTATCAACTCCTCGCCGCCGTACTTGAATAGCTCAGCTGCCAGGCTGTGGAAAGTCGACTCCGTCATCATCAACTGCGGGCTCGGGTTGTTTTTCTAAACAATTTTCCGTCCTGCTTCCATTTAGTAGGGCGGAAAAGTGTTCCCTCCATAACTTAAGTACGCTCTGGACACCGGTTACTAGGTCGCCATTGTTGTTCTTACAGGAGTACGCCCTGGTCTTGAAACCTTCCGTAACTCGCCTAACTCTTTGGTAAACTTGTCAGGCATTCTTCCTGTCGGCCAGTACTTCAAGCTCTTCGTACTCACGTATTTCGGCCTCTCTCTTCTTATTGCGGCAAATACGACATGCTTCCCTATTCCCTATAGCGGTCCCACATAGCGTGCGTTGCGCCCGATCGCAGCGCGCCCTGTTGGCGGTATCTTTTTTCCCTGCAGCTGCCTGACACTCCTCATCGTACCAGTTGTTCTTTCGGGCTCGCTGAAATCCAACTACTTCTTCGGCGGCGGTACTTAATGAGCGGGAAATGTTGTTCCACTGCTCGCATATGTCGGTTTGTTAAAGAGTGCTCTCTGAGAGCAGGTGTGAGAGTCGAGTAGCGAAAGCACTGGCTGTCTGTTGTGATTGCAGCTTTTCGACGTTAAGCTTTCCTTGGCTGCAACAAGATAGTGGTCCGAGTCGATGTTTGGGCCTCGGAGTGTGCGTACGTCTAAAACACTGGAAGCGTGGCTTCCGTCTATCACAACATATCGAAATGGTTTCTCGTTTTTCGATCCGGAGACAGCCACGTAGCTTGAGGATCTTTTTATGCTTGAACCAAGTACTGCATACTACCATGTTTCGGGCCCCGTCGAAGTCGATCAGCCTCAATCCATTGTCGGACGTTTCATCGTGGATGCTGTATTTTCCGACGCTGGTTCCAAAGATCCCTTCCTTGCCCACCCTGGCATTGAAGTCCCCAAGCACGATTTTGATATCGTGACGGGGGCAGCGCTAGTACGTGCGCTCCAAGCGCTCATAGAAGAGGTCTTCGGATGCCTCATCCTTCTCTTCCGTCGGGGCATGGGCGCAGATGAGCGAGATGTTGGAGAATCTCGTTTTGATTTGGATTGCAGCTAGACGCTAGTACACCGCGCAGTGTAAGATTTTGCCCATCTAGCTGCCTTTAATTCTGTAATTCGAAAACTATTGAAGATCGATTAATGAAATTTTTCACANTTTTGATTTGGATTGCAGCTAGACGCTAGTCCACCGCGCAGTGTAAGATTTTGCCCATCTAGCTGCCTTTAATTCTGTAATTCGAAAACTATTGAAGATCGATTAATGAAATTTTTCACAAGGTATGTTATAAGATATGCGAAGCTTTTTACAAAAAAATTTTCATTTAGAGTTACTGCCACGCCACCCTATTATATAACTGCAATTTTTAAAACGGCTAAAACTAAAATATTTAACTAACTACAAAGGCTAAAATGCCCAAAATTGATATTTAGAATTTCCCTATAACAATGAATTATAAACTGACAAAAATGGACTTAAAAATAAGTATATTTTTTTTTTTGAAGAAAAGAATAAAATGAAATTCCTAGTATGCCTGAAAAATGAAAATTTCATTCCAGCAGCTAAAATTGTGTTGTTTAAAGTCAAAGAGGAGTGGTAAATAAACAGAGATACAAACCTTATCGAATAGTGGCGGAAACCGGGTTCGCCAGTTTAATGAAATTAATAAATTGCTAAAAATAAATCTAAATTAACATCGTTTTACTTTAACATTAAATACTCAGTCCTAGTTTACTAAAATCCCAAAAATGTATATTCATTAAAAAGAACATACCCAAAAAAATAAGACCAAAATAGTATTTTAGCAATTGTTGCATAAATCACATAACGCCAACAAATTAAACATTTAGATTCAGTCTCAAGTATACAATTTTAGATAATACTGCGCTCGGTAATCCTCCAAATCAATTACCGTCCCGCCCTACACTTTGGTTTATATTTTGTAATTGTTATTGTTTCGTCTTTAGCAGGCATTTCTAAAAACATTGGTGACGTTGTTTTGAAACTTGGCGACATAAAATAACGTAACTAATATTTTCTAGAATGTGGAAATAATACACTGTGCACAGGGGTGAACGACAGTACTCGGCGACGGAGTCTCTCTCCCACCACAAATCCAACTCCGAATTTGCGCTCCTTTACATGGCAGCTGTAGAAGACGTCGCAAGGCCCCAGAAATTGCTTGCCTTGCCCCGTCCAATGCATTTTTTGGAGGGCAGTGATGTCAGCTTTTGTCCTTACGAGGACAACCAACCATCCGGGCAGAGGCACCTTCCCCATTAAGGGTCCGGACATTCCAGGTGCATGCCCTCAAATCGTAGTCCTTTAAACGTTTGCCGTGGTCGTCATAATAAGGCGGGGTCTCATCCGAGGCTTTGCCTTGCTTCTTCACTGGAAGTGGTTTTTACGTGCCGGGTCCCAAGCCCAGCGCACAACCCATTGCTGGGACGGGGGTGGTTTCGCAACCAAATACACGTTTATATAGCGAGCCGCTTGCTCCAAGCAGACACCCGCTTGCAGCCGCACCTACTGGTGAACAGACGCTGCAGACTTCAGTGAGCCCTTAAACCGAATAAGTCAGAGTGGCCCCACCGAAGCTCCCTCTCTTTCTGCCGTGACCCAAGGCTCCACTCGGATTGGTTACCGCATCTCGCACATGGCTTGCTCACGTTGCCCAGAGTGCGCGAACGAGGACGCTAGAGTCGGGATTGAGTATAGCCATGCAGCTGTAAATGCAAACCCAGCGCAACGACTGTACCCCATTGCACTCCAACTACATATGTATATTAAAAACACGATCATATTAATTTAGTTTAAAATCTTTTCGTTTGAAGCCCACTTTGTAACATTTCAATTAGCGAGAATATTTCAATCAATAAATTAGAAACTATGTGGTTAGGATTGGTTAGGTAAGGTGGCAGCCTTACCCCAGCCCAGGTGAGGTGGAACCCAAATAAGCCTAATGCGGTAGTACTCCGACCCGGCCGAAAGAGGGAGAAGACATTCTTTAACAAGGTTAGAGCGCACCTCTAACGAACTCAAAGCTCTGATAGCCGCCTGGCTATCAGAATATACGCTCACTTCCCTGACGGTTATAACGCTCCTTAGCAGTGAATCCACCGCCTCCTTGATATCAGCTACTTCCGCCTGGAATACACTGCAGAAGTCCGGGAAAGCTCTCGACAGAAGACCCCTCCACCAACCCTGCCATCCAGTTTCGATCCATCCGTAAAGAAGTTCCCCGCACCCCTCCTCCAGAAGTACCGCCCGGCCCACTCATCCCTTGAGGGAAAGTGGACAGAGAAGAAGCTCCTAGGAGCCGCAACGGTGGTGCAGTAATCTGTGCGATCGGGGATGAAGTCGAAACCTCCTAGAACTCCAGAGTGTCCAGTCCCTAAGTTGGTCAACCAATCGCTTTCCCTGAGTATAATAGCCGTTCGCTCCGCGACAACTCTGCCTGCAACGTCGAAAGGCGCTACGTTTAGCATTGCGTTCAGTGCTAATGTGGGGGCGGTTCGCAGTGCCCCACTAATACCAATTTCCTTAGCCTTTTCCAGTGAGTTCCACCAGACTAGGGCCGCATAGAACATAATTGGCTTGACTACAGTCTCGTATATCCACTAGACAACTTTAGGGGAGATGCCCCATCTCTTGCCAATAGCTCCCCTACTGCAATATAAGGCCACTGATGCCTCTCTTGCCCTTTCCTCGATGTTTGGTATCCACGACTACTTCTTGTCCAGGATCAGGCCCAAGTACTTGACCCTGTCAGACAGCTGTAAGCGCAGACCTCCAACCGAGGGAAGAGCAGCGGGGGGATTTTATATTTTTTTGTGAATAAGATCAGCTCTGTCTTACTGGGGTTTACGGCAAGACCACTTTTGGCGGCCAGTTAGTAACTATGTTAAGGTACCGTTGGGTCAGTTCAAACAGAGTCTTCAGGTATTTACCTTTAACTAGGAGCGCAACATCGTCTGCATAGGCAATTACCCGACAGCCGTGTTTCTCCAGATCTACTAGTAGCTCATTCACCACGACGACCCAGAGAAGGGGTGAGAGAACCCCTCCCTTCGGGGTGCCCCTGCTCACCATGCGAGACAAGCAGGCGCTGCCCCAGACTGCCATGACAGTTCTGTCACGCAGCAAGCTTTCGATGAGCCTAATGAGACTGACCTCAACCCCAAGCTTATCTAGCGACTTAACTATTGCGTCCGGCAGGACATTATTAAAAGCACCCTCGATATCGAGGAAGGCTCCTATGGCAAAGTCCTTGTGAGTGAAGGCTTCCTCTATACACCTCACAATTGTATGCAGAGCAATATCGACCGTCCTTTACAGTAAGTATGCTGAGCTCTAGACAGGCGATCCCGAGGAATCATGCTCCTTATGTGCATATCAACCAGCCTCTCCAACGTCTTCAGCAGAAACGATGAAATACTGATTAGCCTAAAGTTCTTGGGGGCAACATGAGAGCTCCTTCCGGCCATCGGGATGAACACCACCTTGACGACCGTCCTACCCCTGGGAATGTACCCGTATCTAACGCAGCACGCGTAGATTGGGGCCAACCAACGGCACGACACCTCCTCCGCCTTTTGCAGCTGCGCAGGTATGATGCCATCAGGTCCTGGGGATTTAATGGGTTCGAATGAATTGATCGCCCACGCCAGGCGGCGCTCATCCAGGAGGTCAGAAACAGCAGCAAAGTCTCCACACACTTCCCCTAAGGAGATCTCCTCAAGGGAGGGATCGGAAGGAAAGTGAGTGTCCAAGAGCAGCCTAAGCGACTCCTCGCAACTCATAGTCCAGTTACCTCCCTCATTCCTCAAGCAACCCAGCGAAGCAGCACTCCTAGCAAGAATACGCCTAAATCTCGAAGATTCATGACACCCTTCAACGTTTTCGCAGAAAGACCTCCATGAAATCTTTTTTGCCTTTCTTATTTCGGACTTTTAGATTCCTAGTCCAACCTTATAGAGTTCCCAATCTGAAGACAACTTACTCCTACGGGCCCTATTGAAAAGTCGTCTGCTCGACGCTCTTAGCTTAGAGAGCTCCACAGTCCACCAAAGGGGTTTCCCTCTACCTTTCCGAAATCTCCGCGGACATGCGCTTTCAAGAGCTTCCCTGCACGCAAAGCTGAAAACTTCAACAATCTCCTCCAGCGAATCTACCGACTGCACAGAATTTGGTTCTGGCGCATCAGGTAGCACTCCGCGAAGGTTCCTGTTATACAGATCCCAGTTCGTGCTCCTCAGGTTCCTGAAGGGCTTGCTATGTGGACGCTTTTCGTCCAAAGATAATTGAATATACCTATGATCCGAAAGAGAGTGTTCGCTCAGAACCCTCCAATCCGAGATCAGAGGTGCTGTTTCAGATGAAGCCAGTGTGAGGTCAAGAACCTCCTCCCTGGCTGCAGTTATAAACGTAGAGGAATTCCCCCTGTTACAGCTATGTAAGTTTTCACTTAGACTAAACTTAAAAAGTGACTCACCTCGCAAGTTTGTATCCGAGCTGCCCCAAACTGAGTGCCTCGAGTTCGCATCGGACCGCAAGATCACGCCAGCTTTCCGTCGCTTGGCTTCCGCTAGAGCGCTCCTCAGCAGCGTTGGAGGTATCTCCACCTCGTCATCGTGCGGCATGTGGGCGGATATGAGCCAGAGTTCTCCAGTCTCTCGTTCGAGCCTAATTGTAACCACATCCTCATTGCTGAAATTATGCAAAATAAAAGCTTTTAGTTCACCTCTGATAAGCATACAGGCCCTAGTTCTACCTACGTTGTTCGCCGCTATCAGCTTGTAGTTCCTTGTTCTGATTACTGCTCAGCCATGGCTCCTGGGGGAGTAAAAGATTGACGGATGCCGCCTTGCAATGTTGGAGATTAATCTGCAGTATCTTCATTCTCCAGAATATCCTCCATGAGCGCTAGTTCCGCGCTCTCACCGTGGACATCGACCCCACCGAACAGCCTCTCGAGACTGAAGACGGACGCCCCGGCAGAGGGGCCGCCCCCAATGCTCTCAGCATCCGATTGAGCCGAGTCTCCCAACTCCATGCTGGCGGAGTCAATGGCCTCTCTTCCTCCCTCCGAAGTTGCTGGAGGCAGAGGGTCATCTGCTTTGGCTTCGGTCGGTAGAATTCGTATATGACCCCCTTTGTATCGCCGAGAGCACCGAGGGACTCTTAATTCAGCATTATCAGCGCTTACCGATAAGATTCCTCGGTCCTCTCCAGCCAGATAACCCTCCAGTTATGCGTCGGGAAAGATGGATTGCAGTACCGAAGTATTCCTTCGACCTCCTCTGGAGAGGTAAGCTGAGTAGGAAGCCATACCCGAGCCCGTGGACGCATCGGAAGATCCGCTTTGTCCACGGCCACCAGATCGGCACCCTTCCAAACCTCCCCCACCAGGGAGACTGACTCCTTGTATAAGGCTGCCGACCGCTCATCGGCGCACCTCGTGAGCTTATGCAGCCCATGGTGCCAACCAGTACTCTCACACCTAGGTGGTGGCCCTGGATACCCCCTGACCACCCCCATAAATACCGCCGACATGGCGGCCGCCACACGCTTCCACTCTTCGCGAGTGATGGCGCCGTCTTGCCTGCTGCGGTCCATGCCCCTAACTCCACAGAGCCGGCAAGATTAGCGATTTCGCTAAACGTGGGAGCCGGCCCCGTACGAAGCTTATTCACGGCCGTGGTTTCCCCTACCGTGATCTCTGCCGCTTCATAGTCGACAACGCATTCGCGCCATCGGCTACCTTCCCCTGGGCGGATGTCGCAGCCTCCGTATCGCCGACCACCTTTTCGGCCCACTCGAGCGTTCGGGCATGCTGATCACTAATTTGACCAGCACACTGATCGCCGTAGACTTCCAAAATTTTGGCGGCCACGCGACGGTCCGAGCGATCCTTTCTCGCCGCGGTGGCGCGCCGTTTAGGACTTCCCTGAGGTGCCCGATCCGAGGTCCTCGAAGCTCCGAAGACACGCGGCGAGAGACCCTTGCTGGTCCTGGCGATTCCGACACGCACCGCACCCCCAGATGCTCCGTGCGATTTCGCACAGGCACTACCCACTACCGGCAGAATTCCGCCGCCTTTAGTACCAGAAGGAGCTGGCTTCGACCCCCCTGAGGCACCGGCCGTGAAGGCCCTACTTAAGCCCTTAACGCAGGGCGATTTCGCATCTGCAGGGCCAGAAATCCCACCCGGGACAGAGACAGATATTGTTATCGACTTCGACCCACCGCTGCTCGAAGCTTTGTCGCTAGCCAGCTCCTGTTTCCCTACGGCGCTGGCCGTGCAGGCCCCACTCGTGGCCTTAGCCGGAGATGCCTTCGCCTCAGAATCCCCAACCGGGGTGGAGACAGTTTTGGATACCAGCTCCGTCGATCCTCCGCTGCTCGAAGTTTTAGTTTTTGTCTTTGTTTTGTTTTGATTTGTATTCATCTTGTTCGTACGATCACCTGCCCGACGAGGCAGGTCACTGATATAATAGTTAAGGCCGTAGGAATTGCATCACCAAATCCTTCTATTAAACACCGCAGTTCTTACTGCCCTGGCCTGCCCACCACAAACATTCTTAACTGAATAAGTAAAAAGCGCAAAGTAAGAAGGGGATGGAAAAGAATTCGCTCTCATAAGCTTAATCAGGAGCTAAATGCGTTTATAAAGGAAATACGTATTTTGTTGCAGGCGGAAAAAGAAAGAAGTACCCAGTTGATCCTTCGAAACAGACTGACTTCTCCCTTTGGCGAACACTGAAGCATGCGAAGAGGCCCGTTCTTCGGGAAGCACCATTACGTATTCAGAACGGAAGGTGGGTGAGGAATGATGAGGATAATGCAAACGCTTTCGCCTGTCATCTTTCACAAGTCTTTAGACCCAATGAAGGCTCTCATCCTTCCAATATTTCATTACCCCCCAGTAGCCTTACCAAAAATCCGCTTTGGGTTAAAAAGAAAGATTTAATTAACACCATTGTTCAGACAGAATGGCAGAATTCCTTTAGAACGGAAAGTCACCCAATATATGCAGGTGTCCCTCAATACAGTGTTCTAGGACCCATATTGTACGTAATATACACACGTGATTTGCCAATTGATGATAGTCTAACCATTTCAAAGATTGCTGCAGCTATCCTGAGCAATAGTTCAGACCTTAAAGAGGCTTCTTACAAGCTGCAAGAATAGTTGAAAATTTTAGAGCTATGGTTAGGTTCTTGGAGGATAAAGGTTAACGAAAGCAAAAGTGTTCAGACAAGATTTACTTTGAAGAAAGAAACTTGCCCACAAATAAAAATAAACAGCAAGGCTATACCACAAAAAGATAGTGTCAAATACCTTGGGATGACGCTAGATAGAAGACTTACCTCGAAAAAGCATATAGAAAACAAAATTTTCCCAGCGAAACTAAAACAAGCAAGCCTTCAAATCTAAATTCAGCCTAGATAACAAGATGTTGCTTTTTAATATGATGATTAAACCATGTTGGGCATATGGAATCGGGCTCTGGGGGACAGCGTGCAATTCCTTTTTGAACAGACTTAAAAGACTGCAGTCAAAAATTTTACGCGCCATATGCGGAGCACCGTGGTACATAAAAAATACGAGTATCCACAAAGATCTTAATGTAAAAACGGCATGAGGACATAAGAGGGCTAGCAACAGTTACTCAGCACGGTTAATGAACCATCCAAATCGACTGGGGAGAGATCTTCTTAGCCCGAGATATACAAGCAGACTGAGAAGAAAGGATTTCTCCGATATTATCAAATAATGCGCAATATAATAAATTTCGATATCCGCAATATATCAATTTCGGCTCTGGAACCCGTTCTTTCAGACCGACTACCCAACACCAGTGTCAGTGCGGCTCGGAAACTTGTCCTTTCCGACCGAACACAGCCTACTGGATTGTAATTACTTAAATATAGAGAAGCGAAGGCGCGGCGTGGAAACAAGTCTTCTCCACCCGCTCGTTCAGTGTGGCTCTGAACTCGTCCTTTCAGACCTTTCAATAAATAAATACATATAATACAAAACAAAAAAAAAACGTAATTCTGCTTCCAAGTCTCCAATAGGGACATTTGAATTTCTGTAAAGCGCCAGCACGTATATATTATCATGTTTAAACAATATGGCTTCTAAAGTCTTGCGGAGAGAATACTTTCGAATGGTTCTACAAAGTTGAATGGATGAAGCCATTTCAGACTTTGCATACACTAAAACGCTCCGTTTTTTTCTACTCCGCGTTGTAGTGCTATCTATCCTTATATCCTTTTAATTGACTACTGACTGATTGAAAAAATCGATGAAAGGTTCCTTTGACCAAACCTAGTCTATTGGATGTTTTTGGGGTCGCTGAACACGAACCTGAAGTCCGTTTTGCTCCATCACGTCTGGATTTTTTTCTTAGCTCAAAAAAAAATCTCGGATTTCACGTGACAGAAACATATAACAGACTAGGTTCGATCAAAGGAACCTTCCATCAATTTTTTTTGGGACCTGTGTATTTAATTAAATTTTTTCGCAAAATAAATTGCAAAAATTTACTTGGTATCTCTAGCGCCATTATTTTCATGCAATATACTACGAATTCCGTACTAGAATCGAAATGAAAAGAATGTGCTCAGATTATCCGGCCACATTTAGTCCGGCAACAACGTTCTAATGAATAAGTGAACAGAAACATGTATTCCGAATGTTCGGAATGTGAATAAAGAAACTCTCGTCGTGTGTGTTAACATTGTTACGGTAATTTTTCACAGCAGTTTACAAACACTTGGGAAAATCATTGGTAATCATCAAATTATTTCGTCATAGGGGTATCATATAGACGACGCATTTAAAAACCCCGGTACTACGAATCCGTGAACGGAAATTAACTTTTTTTTATATTTCTAAAGTTATCTGTAGTAGAAAAAACATTCCGAACATTATTTACGAGATGTTAACTCCTGGCGGCAACTTTGAATCAAAAAACTAACACCCTTTCTTAAAAGTTATTTTGAGTACCAGTAATTAAAATAATTATGATTTAAGTTTTCAAAATTCGGGTATGTCATATGCAATATTTTTACGCGCACAACTCTTTTTTGAGTAGGCGACCTTCGGCCGCGATACTTCAAAATACTAGCTCTAGCCGTACCAATATCTAGGCTATGCTATTATACCCGCAGTGTGTTATGTGCGCGCCGAAATTAAGTTTAGTGGTTCTTTGTTCCGTTATCGAATAAGCTTGTTTGTTCGATTTTGTTAAAACATATACATATGTATGTACGTTAGAGTGGTTGAAATTTTTTTTTTTTTTGGAAATTCAGAAACGCTACCTTAAATTATGGTTATTTGTGATAAAAAAGAGAAACGTGTTTTTTTATTTTGAAAAAAAGTTTTCTTAGAGGTCGCGCTTGTCGGTTTTTTATAAAAACGCTGATGTTCTCAATTTTTTTAATTTTCGTGACATGTTAAAATGCAGGTAAAAATGTAGTACTGGAACGATGAGGAGTGTCAGGAAGCTGCAGAAAAAAAAGATGCCGCCTACAGGGCCACGCTGCGATCGGGCGCAACGCGCGCTATGTGGGACCGCTATAGGGATGTGAAGAGGGAAGCAAGACGTATTTGCCGCAATAAGAAGAGAGAGTCCGAAATACGTGAGTGCGAAGAGCTTGAAATGCTGGCCGACAGGAAGAATGCCCGAAAATTTTACCAGAGAGTTAGGCGACTTACGGAAGGTTTAAAGACCGGGGCGTACTCCTGTAAGAACAAATATGGCGACCTAGTAACTGATGTCCAGAGCGTACTTAAATTATGGAGGGAACACTTTTCCGCCCTACTAAACGGAAGCAGCACGGAAAGTTGTGGAGGAGAAGAACCCGAGCTCGCAGTTGATGATGACGGAGTCGACGTTCCACCGCCTGACTGTGACGAGGTACGTATAGCAATAACGCGACTGAAAAACAAAAAAGCTGCTGGAGCTGACAGCCTGCCAGCTGAGCTATTCAAGTACGGCGGCGAGGAGTTGATAAGGTGCATGCATCAACTCTTGTGCAGAATATGGTCAGATGAACGCATGCCCGACGACTGGAATTTAAGTGTGCTCTGCCCAATCCACAAGAAAGGTGACCCCGCCATTCGCGCCAACTACCGCGGGATCAGCCTTCTAAGCATAGGTTACAAGGTCTTATCGAGCGTATTGTGTGAAAGACTGAAGCCCACCGACAATGAACTGATTGGGTCTTATCACTGTGGCTTTAGACCTGGAAAATCCACCATAGACCAGGTATTCACAATACGCCAAATCTTGGAAAAGACCCGCGAGAAAAGGATCGACACTCACCACCTATTTG
>NW_016168245.1:0-7181 GCF_001687245.7 Rhagoletis zephyria | reverse complement strand
GTACCGCAGACGATGGAACGATGAGCTGTATGAGCTTTACAACGATATGGACATAGTGCAGCGAATTAAAATACAGCGGCTCCGCTGGCTTGGTCATGTCGTTCGAATGGACACCGACGCTCCAGCTCTGAAAGTATTCAACTCGGAACCCGCTGGTGGTAGCAGAGGAAGAGGGAGGCCCCCACTGCGATGGAAAGATCAGGTGGAGAAGGACTTGGCTTCACCTGGCGTTTCCAATTGGCGTCAGTTGGCACAGAGGAGAAACGACTGGCGTGCTTTGCTGAACTCGGCCAAAGTCGCTTAGGCGGTTACAGCGCCAAAAAAAGAAGAAGAAGAAGAAGAAAAATGTATTTTTTACATATAATTACTCTGGTATTATTGGGGAACATTCTCTTAATTACGTACCTGTCTTGACCAGTTCGAATGGGACTAGTACCTGAAAATATGCTCTCGAAAAGAGACTAGTAAAATTAAAACGTTGATACTGAGCGATTTACGGTTGTCATGGGTTGGAACTTGTTACCAGTGGGTTTATGGGGTTCCTAATTAGGAAACTGAAGTCAGTTTTTCAAAATTCAAAATGGCGGAACCAAAATGATTTTGTTCGAAAACTGGCACTAGAGAGTTTTTGGGGTCGCCGATTACGAATATGAAGTCATTTTTTTTTATTCAAAATGGCGGATCCAATATGGCGATCAAATTAAAAAAAAATACTAAAATTAAAACGTTGATACTGAACGTTTTAAATATTGTCAAGGGTTGAAACTCGTTTCCAGTGGGTTTCTGGAGTTCCTGATTACGAATCTGATGAAAAAATTCCAAATGGCGGTTAAAACTTTCAAACAAATCCAATAATTTTTTTGAGTTGGTCACCAGTTGGGATCCACCGTCTTGAATTTTGAAAATCTGACATAAGATTCATAATCAGCAAGCTCAGAAACCCACTGGAAACGAGTTTCGACCCTTGACAATGCTTAAAACGGTCAGTATTAAAGTTTTAATTGTAGTATTTTTTTTTAATTTGATCGTCATACTGGATCCGCCATTTTGAATTTAAAAAAATTTACTTCAGGTTCGTAATCGGCGACCCCAAAACCTCTCGAGTTCTGGGTTTCGAACAAATCCAATTATTAAAAAAAATGGTTCGCCATTTTGGATCCGCCATGTTTAATTTTGAAAAACTGACTTCATGTTCTTAATTAGCAACCCCAGAATCCCTTGGTTACAAGTTCCAACCCATGACAATGTGTAAATCGTTCAGTATCAACGTTTTAATTTTACTAGTGTCTTTTCGATAGCATATTTTAGGGGAAAACATCAGCGTTTTTATAAAAAACCGACCAGCGCGACCTCTAAAAAAACTTTTTTTTTTTCAAAATAAACAAATACGTGTCTCTTTTTATATCACAAATAACAATATTCTGATGTAGCGTTAATGGATTTTGAGTCATTGGTTGACAGGTCTTCTCCATTCAGTTCTAGCAAATTTAAACCAAAGCTTACTTCCGGGAGCCCTAAGATCCTAAACTCGTTATCTAATACAGATTGGACATTTGGCTCATTTATTTCAAAATCTACTTCTTCTCGAAGTCGATCTAAAACATTTTCAAGCTCACCCATCTCAAATACATATTTCATGTTTCCTTCGATTTTCCTCTATTGAAATATGAAGTGCTACACAAGTTTCCTCATTATCGTTAATAATAATTTCCCTTCTAGCAGTATCAGGACTAAATCTCCTTTCTTAACGAAACCAGTATCGTCTCTCAGAGGAAGAGCATTCGCATTTCCAATGAAATTATCTTCCTCACTCTCGTCTTCACTACCATCACTTTCTTCCGCCCTCCTGTTTGATTTTTTATATGTGTATAAGGATGCAAAATCAGCTAAGCAAAGTTTTCCAGTTTATTTGGTCGCTGAACATAATGCTCTAAAATAGCTGATACAAATATGTCAGTGGAATCTGAACGCAGATTCTGAAGTTGTGCTCTTGGTTTTACCATCCGCAAAATCAGCTAAGCAAACGTTTTCCAGTTTATTTGGTCGCTGAACATAATGCTCTAAAATACCTGATACAAATATGTCAGTGGAATCTGAACTCAGATTCTGAAGTTGTGCTCCTGGTTCTACCATCCGCACTCGATCTTCAGGACGAGAGGTATTTATAAATATCTCCGCGTTACTTGCTTCTGAAAGATGAAGCCCAATAATGCAATATACTGCTTCTTGGGCGGATGTTTCTGTACCAGAAATAAATTTATGGCCTATATGCTGAAGTTTCTGTTTAATAGTATAGTTACCTTTACTTCTGATATGGCTTCATTTAAGAGCCTAGAAATTCCTCTATTCGATTTATTTATGTAATTAATTATATAAGAGCAGCAAGCATAAGCATCAAATATGAACTGAATATCCATATTGGCTATATGGACCTCTAAAATTGTACGATTGTAAGCATTAATTGATCGATCTACCAACTTTCTTTTTTAGAAGATTTTAGGTTTTGATAAACTCGATCTTAGCGCAAGTATATAATGATCAAATGAAATGTTTAATCTAGGATCTGCAAATCAAAAATTCGGGTAAAAGGCATGGGTGGGTATGGAATACCAAAACGACAAATTTTCTGTCCTTTTATTTCCCTTGAACAAGATCGACTGTGATTGTGCTTTTGATAACCTAGATAATTTTGTAAGTGGTTTACGGTTCCCTCCGAAGAAATGTACTTATCTATGAAATCAATAGCATTCGGAAAGGTTTGGGGATCTTCAAGAGCGATCTTAGCGGCATTACTAAGCCAAAACATTCCGTGTACATGGGGAGAATCTCTCTGTTGAAATTCAACCCTCCAATAAAAATGTGTAACAAAATGTTCCTCAAAGATACCTCCATTTTGTTTGAAAATTTTGAACATTTGACGGTACCGATAATCGAAATATCTAGCAGACGCCACTGAATCTGAACGGATAAGATGATATCTCTCTTAAGTTGACAAATCGCTCGCTTCGCTGAAGTTTCTGTTTAATAGTATAGTTACCTGCATTTACTTCTGATATGGCTTCATTTAAGACCCTAGATATTCCTCTATTCGATTTATTTATGTAATTAATTATATAAGAGCAGCAAGCATAAGCATCAAATATGAACTGAATATCCATATTGGCTATATGGACCTCTAAAATTGTACGATTGTAAGCATTAATTGATCGATCTACCAACTTTCTTTTTTAGAAGATTTTAGGTTTTGATAAACTCGATCTTAGCGCAAGTATATAATGATCAAATGAAATGTTTAATCTAGGATCTGCAAATCAAAAATTCGGGTAAAAGGCATGGGTGGGTATGGAATACCAAAACGACAAATTTTCTGTCCTTTTATTTCCCTAGAACAAGATCGACTGTGATTGTGCTTTTGATAACCTAGATAATTTTGTAAGTGGTTTACGGTTCCCTCCGAAGAAATGTACTTATCTATGAAATCAATAGCATTCGGAAAGGTTTGGGGATCTTGAAGAGCGATCTTAGCGGCATTACTAAGCCAAAACATTCCGTGTACATGGGGAGAATCTCTCTGTTGAAATTCAACCCTCCAATAAAAATGTGTAACAAAATGTTCCTCAAAGATACCTCCATTTTGTTTGAAAATTTTGAACATTTGACGGTACCGATAATCGAAATATCTAGCAGACGCCACTGCATCTGAACGGATAAGATGATATCTCTCTTAAGTTGACAAATCGCTCGCTTCGTCCTCCGAAATATCTCGAGTATCAACTGTTTTTAATAAAATCACTAAAGGCTCAAGCCATTGGGACTCAGCAGCTGATAGTGTAATAAAGGAGGTGGGGAGGGCAAATCATAGCAATAGTCTTTTTCTTCTCCGCCTCCCAGTGGGCGGGAGAAGACCTCACACATTTGAGAACTTTGTAGCCATTATCGTGTTGAACCATGTTTTGGACAAAATTTTCATTTAATACATTCTGAGCTGTTTCTCGATTAAAACCGCTGTTCTTAATTTGCAGTAATTCGAGATTTTTGTAGTTGTAAAATATCTTTGGTATGGTACATGCTCTTCTATCATACCAACGGATTTCAGATCGAACAATTTTATTGTAAGTCTCTGTGCAAGTACACTTTTGCCCAGAATAAATTGTAGCAAATGACCATTCTTCTGAATCGTTGTCCTGTACTACATCAAGAGGCCTTTGGCCCTCCCCGGGAGCTATAACCAAACGGGTAATATCCAAATTTTCTGCGGAATATTATCAAGAATAGTTTCTTGACCTGCCTCATTAAGCTCCTCAACAATTGGTTC
Source organism: Rhagoletis zephyria (assembly GCF_001687245.7). Taxonomy (NCBI): domain Eukaryota; kingdom Metazoa; phylum Arthropoda; class Insecta; order Diptera; family Tephritidae; genus Rhagoletis; species Rhagoletis zephyria. The sequence goes on along the minus strand of NW_016168245.1, from coordinate 2,866 downwards.
GAGGGAAGGATGAGGGGTTGAAGCATTATTATGCGAAATCACTTGTTTCTAATTTATATTTTCGACTAATAGTACATCTTCAATTCATGGAATAAATGGAACTTCTTCCTGACAATTGAAACTTGAGATCAAAATTTCATTAATTGGATATTGCGCAAGGGTATTTACTAGAAACCGCAAAGCCTCCATAATCTTTGCAGGTCGTATGGTGTCAGTCATATAGTCTGATCAAATGATTGAGGAAGATTTGTTACAATGTCATTAACAGAAATAGGGATATTAATGACAGCACCTTTTAATGAACTCTGACCTTGATAGCTCAATGTACGAATCGTCATAAATGGTAATCTAGGCATAATTAGGCGTTCTTCTGTTGGTATTACATTTTTCAGACAATTGGGGATTTCTGGAAAATCTAACCCATTAGCTACACATAAATTAGGAAGCCTCTTGCTCACAGTTTCATTTCTGCAGGTTGTACAAAACTATAAGTTCCATCCTCAGATGGAAATTTTTCCGATAAATAAAAGGCAGATGCAACATTCGGGTGGTAAATTCGAGATATTGCATGGAAATTTAATGACCGTACCTGATAGGGAAACCATAGACCCTCGCAACAAATGCAAACTATTGCGGGGCCTTTTTTGATATTTTGGAAATAGGTACGTCTAAAGCCTGTATCGCTATCTTGATTTTGATCTGCAAAACCCTTACTATATTCTCTATTTGATCTAATTGGCTCAGCCTGTCGTTCATTTTCGATTTGCCTGTTGCCCTAGCTTCTCGTCTAGTAACCCGTCGACGGTCTGTTTCCCTAACACGCTCATTTTCCCTTCGCTCACTATAAGTTCGAGCTTGATACCTTTTAGTACGATCACGTAAGCGCTCCAAAGCCCTATACTCATTTCTACTGCGAAGGATTCTGTGAGCTATAGTATTGGGAGATTGTTCAATACACCAAATTGGTGAGTTCTCGCGTCGAACCCTATGCTCCCTTGTATTCCTATTTTGTTCAGCTGAGCTAATTTGGGTATTTTTGCGGCGAGACCTACGTTGGTGAGTATTCCTACTTTGCGGGATCTCGCATCGAGATCTATGCTGTCTGGTATTTCTCTCTTGCTCGGCTGAGCGAACTTGAGGATTTACTTTGCACAATAGAGTGAGATAGAGGGTTCTCGCGCCGAGATCTATGCTCGGGTATTTCTCGGTTGCTCTGCTGAGCGAATTTTAGGATTTTCGCGGCGAGACCTATGTTGGAGAGTATTCCTACTTTTCTCAATAGAGCGAGATTGGGGGTTCTCGCGGCGAGACCTATGTTGGTGAGTGTTCCTACTTTGCTCAATAGAGCGAGATTGAAGGTTCTCGCGACGAGATTTATGCTCTCGGGTATTTCTCGCTTGCTCTGATGAGCGAATTTGAGGGTTTTCGCGGCGAGACCTATGTTGGTGAGTGTTCGTTCTTTACTCAAGAGAGCGATATTGGAGGTTCTCCGAGCGAGACCTATGTTGGTGAGTGTTCCTACTTTGCCCAATAGAGCGAGATTGAGGGTTCCCGCGGCGAGATCTATGCTCTCGGGTATTTCTCGCTTGTTCTGCTGAGCGAATTTTAGGATTTTCGCGGCGAGGCCTATGTTGGTGAGTGTTCCTACTTTGCTCAAAAGAGCGAGATTGAGGGTTCTCGCATCGGGATCTGTGCTGTCGTGTGTTTCTCTGTTGCTCTTCTGACCGAAATTGAGAGTTTTCTCGACGAGGCCTGCGTTGAAGTATATCTAAACTTTGCTCAGAAGAGCTAACTTCCGGATCTAACCGGCATCTAAACCGATTTGCTGTGTTTCGGGACTGTTCGTTTGATCTACGTACATTATCTTCACGAAAAGATTGCATTTGCCTTCTATTTTGGATGCATCTCATTAAAACTGATCTTTGCCAAAATCTTGGCATTATAATTGATCTGAGTTAACTACAAATTATATAAAAAACTTACGTAAATTAAATTTATGAAATACTTTAAAATATTTTTCCTTATGAAAAGCTGCTCTGCTCGTTATTTGTTGGTTAATTTCCAAAATGGTGATCTTCCTTGGTTTTGTTGCCTCGGGAGTTGTGGTAAGGATTTCCGGGAGTTTTCTCTGCAGTTGAGCATGATCACCCCTATGATGTGTTTATAGTTTTTGGCTTTAAAATTTATAAAAACACGTAACTTTTTTAAAAACGTACAGTAGGTATATTTATCTTCTGCGGCACAGTTTTTATACCGCTTATACGCCCTGCATAGTTTAAGTGTTCTATAAGTACTGAGAATATTATGCTTCACGTATCTATTTATACAATAACACATGTTCGATTATGTAAAAATCACGTACTGTTGCTAGAAACCCGATTTCAAGCGTAGTGCACATCGTCGCATGGGTAAAAGATTATCGCATATTACGCACGTACGTATGACGCTTACGAAAATATTTTACCCAGGCGACGATTTGCATTCGCAGATTTTACCAATAACTACGAGGTTACCTGTTAGAAGTAACGCGACGGAGTGAAGTGTTACTCTATTGTATGTGATATGAATGCGGATGGTTATAATAGACTGGGTGGAACGTAACGTTCGAAAGACCTAAAATCAATAGATCCTTACGATTGGTTACGTCCCGTTCCGTATATTATAACCCAGGCAAAAGAAATATACAATCCTTTTGTTAATTTATTTTCATCCACTCCTTTAAAATACCTAAACAAATAACGAAGCTTGGTTTGAGAATAAAAATAGTAGGTATATGCCATATATGTAATACTTCTATATTGACAGTAAGCTAACATCTGAATGTGTAAGCATTCCGAAATCAAAGCAAGACAGTCTAGTACTGTTT